>NC_057812.1:481088612-481130904 GCF_018294505.1 Triticum aestivum
GCGCGGCGGCCGGAGTGGGGGTGCGGCGGCTCGGGCCCGGAGCTGGGGAAGAGGCGGCGCGGCGCGAGGTGGCCTCAAGGCTCGGTCGGCGATGGGGAGGGCCAGCCTCGGGCCCTCACGGGCCGGCGGCGGGAGCGGCGATGTGGGCATGGGTGGGACACGTGGCGTCGTCTGAGTGGTCGGCAGCGGTGGGCGGACATGTCCGGTTGCGGCCGGACGTGTCCGATGCGCACGAGGTGGGTGGATCTAGGGTTTCGGGGGGAAGGAGAAGGAGAATTTCGGAGGGGTCTTTATATAGACATAGAGGGAGCTAGGAGTGTCCAAATGAGGTGCGGTTTTCGGCCACGCGATCGTGATCGAACGCTCTAGATGATGGAGAGCGTTTTGGTGGGTTTTGGGCCAAAATGGAGGGGTGTTGGGCTATAACACACACGAGGCCTTTTCGGTCCCTCGGTTAACCGTTGGAGCATCAAACGAAGTCCAAATGTTACGAAACTTGACAGGCGGTCTACCAGTAGTAAACCAAGGCCGCTTGGCAAGTCTCGGTCCAATCCGGAAATGTTTAATCCCCACACATGAAAGAAAGGTAGAAATGACCACCGGAGGAGAACGGAGCGCCGGAATGCAAAACGGACAACGGGGAAAATGCTCGAATGCATGAGACGAACACGTATGCAAATGCAATGCACATGATGACATGATATGAGATGCATGACAACAACAACAACACACGGAGACAAAAACCCGAACCTGAGAAAATAAAATAACTTAGGCCGGAAACGGCAAGAGTTGGATTACATATTAGGAAAATCATATCTGGGGTGTTACAATGTTGTGATGTGATATGGTCAAGACATGATGCTAAATTTTATTATATAAGATGATCATGTTTTTATCGGCAACTGGCAGGAGCCATATGGTTGTCGCTTTATTATATGAAATGCAATAGCCATGTAATTGCTTTACTTTATCACTAAGTGATAGCGATAGTTTTAGAAGCAATAGTTGGCGAGACGACAACGATGCTTCGATGGAGATAAAGGTGTCAAGCCGGTGATTATGGTGATCATGACGGTGCTTTGGAGATGGAGATCAAAGGCACAAGATGATGACGGCCATATCATATCACTTATTTTGATAGCATGTGATGTTTATCCTTTATGTATCTTATTTTGCTTAGTCGGCGGTAGCACTATAAGATGATTGTCGGTGTCAAAACCGGCGGATCTCGGGTGTCAGGTGGTAGGTGCGACATATGCCAACGGGTGGCTTATCATTGTGGGAGCCAGTAAGACATCGCCGGTGCCTGGAAATGGGATGAGGCGAAGACATGCACGCCGGCGGATCTTACCCAGCTTCGGGGCTCTCCGTGGAGATAACACCCCTACTGCTACTCTGCGGGGTCTTCGCATGATCACTAGATGGACAAGTAGCTACACAATGCTCCTTGAGCTGTTTGGTGGGAGGAGGAAGAAGGGCACGGCTAGCTTGCTTCTTCTCCTCGTGTGGTGTCTAAAACTAGCTGGGGGTCCAACCCTTTGAATGGGCGCCCCGAGGGGTTTATGTAGGCCTACCCCCCGGGGGTACAATGGTAATCTGACTGGGCGCGAGGTCCAGCCATCTGTGACTGCGCTCGCCGGCTTCTGCGTCGGCTGCTGGGGCCCGCCAACTGGTGGGTCCCGCCGGCTGCCGGCTCCTCGATCGACAGGCAGGCCCCACTATCCAGGACCTGGTCGGCGGCTGGTTACTGTTGCTCCATCTTGGTGACGTGGGATTCGTCGTGGTAGGCGTGGCTACAGTACCGCCGCCTGGTGGGCGATTGCTGTAGCCTCACCGTGTCTTGCCTCCTTGATGGGACGTCTCCTTCGAGGAAGGCGGCAAGCCGGCTACGGGGAGCCGGCTCTGTCCTGGGCCGACTGGGGGAGGCGTGGCCGCCTTTGGGGTCTCTCTGCCCGAAGGGGCCCACCGCCCATGGGCCGTACTGGCCGCCCATCATGGATGGCGTCAGGGTCAACATGGCAACAGTGTTGCGTCGGGCGGGTCATGGTCACCCGTACGGCGCACTGTGTCAATCATGCTCCGGGATTCGGGGGTGGCAGGCTTCACTGTAGCCACGCCCCGTCACATCGCCGCTGGGTGGATGCAAACTTTGAGGGTACGGTCTCGACCGCTTTATGGGAGCCGGCTTCTTGGAGTCGGCCTTCTCGCGGCCGGCTTCTCGAAGTCGGCCCTCCCGTGACTTTCTTCGCAAGGGCTAAAGTCGGGTCGCCTTCCGAAAGCCGGCCTGGGTGACAGCCAGCAAGGGGAAGGCGGCCCCACGTCTTGGATTCTTGAGAGCCGGACGGGCTCCTAATTTTCTCAGAAGGGTCGGGGGAAGCCGGCTAGGCTACCCATGGCTATTTACTCCGACATCGGGTAGGGGGTCCCGAACTGTGCGTCTAGGCCGGATGGTAACAGGAGGCAAGGGACACAAAGTTTTACCCAGGTTCAGGCCCTCTCGATGGAGGTAAAACCCTACGTCCTGCTTGATTAATATTGATGATATGGGTAGTACAAGAGTAGATCTACCACGAGATCAGAGAGGCTAAACCCTAGAAGCTAGCCTATGGTATGATTGTTGATGTGTATGTTGTCCTACGGACTAAAACCCTCCGGTTTATATAGACACCGGATAGGGTTAGGGTTACATAGAGTCGGTTACAATGGTAGGAGATCTGAACATCCGTATCGCCAAGCTTTCCTTCCACGCCAAGGGAAGTCCCTTCCGGACACGGGACGGAGTCTTCAATCTTGTATCTTCATAGTCCAGGAGTCCGGCTGAAGGTATAGTTCGGCTATCCGAACACCCCCTAATCCAGGACTCCCTCGGTAGCCCCTGAACCAGGCTTCAATGACGACGAGTCCGGCGTGCAAATTGTCTTCGGCATTGCAAGGCGGGTTCCTCCTCCAAGTGCTTCATAGAAGATTTTGAACACAAAGATAGTGTCTGGCTCTGCAAAATAAGTTTCCACATATTGCCATAGAGAGAATAATATTTACACAAATCTAATCTGCTGACGTATTCCGTAGTGTGACATCACACCACGGCCAAGCTTTTATTCGAACCGTTCTACTGTCCCATCTTAGCGCGTTATGCGAGGCGGTTTCCTTGGCACCTCTTGTTAAAGCAGATATCGTGTCCCCTTATTCCGAGATTCTCATCAATACGGGCGTGGGTAACCCAACCGCGCCATTGATTACGGCGCTTGGAGATAAGCGAGTTTTACCAAGCTGGTGGGGACACGTAGTCGCGTCCATCCATATAAGGGGATAAGGATCACCTTTTCACCCACGCCTTCTTCCTCCTTTGCCTATCCATTCTTGCGTACTCGAGCTCCAGCGCCCAAGTTCGCACTACCACCTCAACCTTCTCCAGTCATGTCCAGAGCGGGAGGCAAGTGGATGGTCTCCTCCGTCACGGAGGGACACATCAAAAAGCTGAGGAAGGCCGGATATCTGGCTAGCGATATCGCGCACCGGCTTCCCGAAAAGGTGCAGCTCATCCCCACTCCTAGGCCCCATGAGAGGGTGGTATTCCTCCCCCATTTCCTCCATGGACTGGGCTTCCCTCTGCATCCATTTGTCCGGGGGCTCATGTTCTACTACGGCCTGGATTTCCACGATCTGGCCCCGAACTTCGTCCTCAACATCTCGGCGTTCATCGTCGTGTGCGAGGCGTTCCTCCGCATCCGCCCCCATTTCGGCCTATGGCTTAAGACTTTCAACGTCAAGCCAAAGGTGGTGCGCGGTAGCCAGGCGGAGTGCGGCGGTGCCATGGTTGGCAAGATGGCCAATGTCCTGTGGCTCGAGGGCTCCTTTGTGGAGACCCTGAAGGGGTGGCAATCATGGTGGTTTTACATCACCGAGCCGCGCGACACCGAATGGGTCGCACCCCCTGAGTTTCCATCCGGCCCCCCTATGCGGCTCACGTCCTAGAAGGAGACGGGCCTGTCATGGGGTAACCAAAAGGAGGTGACCGAACTGCAAACATGCATCCAATCCCTGGTGAACAAGCAGCTCAGGCTTGTCAACGTAGTCTAGGTAACGCTCATCCACCTGATCCTCCCGTGTCAACGACGGGCCTTCAATCTATGGGAGTTCGACCCGGCGCAGCATCAAACTCTAAACAGGCTCTTCGACACGACGTACGAAGATGCCTGGAGGATGCTTTTCAAGGGCGCCGAGGCTCCCGCATCCGCTACCGAGGATCGTGGATTCAGCGCGCAGCATCACGCGCTCGCGGTAAGCTGTTTTTTTCCTTTTACAGGGTATCAGTTTTCCATAGTTTGACTCTATGCGGGATCTAAACTCCCTTACCTTTGACAGGATTGGCAGGCGAAGTCCGGACGGATCGACTGTCCGGCGCCTTTGCCCGAAGGCCCGGCGGACGCTCAATTGGCGAAGCTGCTGGTTCCAGCACCCTATGTGGTGCCGGAGAAGAGGGCCAAGAAGAAGGCCACGGGGGCCTCGAAAGGGTGCCCGACGCCCGGAGGTGTCGGATTCTTCATCCGACGAATCCGAGGCGCACTCCTCCCATGAAGACGAGGAGGAGGAAGAAGAGACCCCTCCCCCTCCAGCGGGGGAAGGGAAGAAAAGGAAGGCCACCCCAACTGGGGAGGCCGAAGGGTCCAAGAAGGGGAAAACCCTTTCTCCGGACTACTCCACCGACGACGACGACGGCAGAGAGGAGTGGGCGCCCTGGGCCAAGCCCCTGGCGAAATCGTAAGTATCTGGATACCAAAGTAATTCATAGTATTCGTTTATTGCACAGCTTTCCCTTATGTCGAATGTGTTTATGCAGCCCACCCAAAGACCGGCTCGACGCGTCGTCGAGCGGCTCGCTAGACTCGTCGGACGTGAACTCACTTCCGACGGCTTCCTCCCCCCGCCCTACGGACGACACCGAAGTGTTGTCCCAAGAGGTTCCAATCCGGGAGGAGGTGGTCCTGGAGGCACCGCAAGGCGACCTCCCGGACTCCAGGAGTAAAGGGGATGAAACCCCCCAGGGCTCCAAGTCCGGCTCTAGGCCGGACACCGCTCCGGAACCTTCAAAGGTTCCAGAGTCCAGCGGGGGACCTCCTTCCAAGAGGAGCAAGTCCATCGTGCCGGCGACCTCCGTCCAACCAGAGGCGCCGGACAATATGTTGGAGGCGCTCCAAGGCGCCTCCATCGACGAGGGGCACCGCACTATTATGAGTGCGGTGATCCAGAAGGTTCAGTCCGCCAAGAGCGGACTGACTGAAGCTTGTACAAGCCTTTTGACAGGCTTCGAGGTAAGTAAAGAAAGTGTAAATAATAGTACCGCATAGACAGTAGCCCCTGATGCTCTGTTTGGCGTTCGAGAAGAAAAGCCGAATAGAGGATCAAATAGAATTCGCAGGAGTCTAACAAAAATGAGTCAATATGCATGTGCAGGCTACCCTGCTTGCGTCCGCCGCACTGAATGCAGAAGTGGACATGCTAAAGCAGGACCTCGAAAGGTCCAAGCAAGAGCTCGAGCGTGCCAAGAAGCAGCTCGAGGACAATGAAGGTAAGAAATACCTTGTTAAAAATATATATATATAAAAAATGTGCAATTGCAAGAAATGACAAGATTAACATGGCTATTGTAGGGGCCACATCTGAGGTGGCGACCCTTAAGCAAGCGTTGCTCGAGGTCGAGAAGAGTGCGGCCGCGGAGCGCACCGAGCGGGAGAGGTATGAGGGCGAGGTTGGCAAGGTGCGGCAAGAGCTCCAGGTTCTCATGAAGAAACATGAGAGTTTGGAGCTTGACTCGAAGACGTGAGCGTCCGAGCTCGCGGCGGCTATTGAAAATGCCAAGTTTGCCAAGACCGAATCCCAGAAGACCCTCCAGGAGTTGGATGAGGTGAAGAGGATAGCGGCGGGTAAGGCATTCTTTATGCAAAGTAAACACGTAAACGTGAGTTACTTGATACTTACCCAAATCCGGAGCTCTCCAGGGGCATTTGCAGATCTTCCCCGGAGTGTATCTGATGCCGCCACATTCTATCGAGCCGAGGAGGGCAGCTCAACAGAGAAGGTGTTCTGGTCTCAGTACGCTGAGGCCGGACACCCCGTTCCCCTGAGCGACCAGCTGAAGCAACTGGTCGAGCTCCACAAGGCGGCTGAATAGGCCATGAAGGGCCTCATAGTTCGGCTGTGGCCTGGAGAGGCTCTGCCTGGGAGCTATTTCGGGCTGGTGCAGCGGCTGGTGGAGGCATGTCCAAGGCTTGAAGACATCAAGCGCTCCGTCTGCATTGAAGGTGCCCGTAGGGCCCTTGCCCGTGCTAAGGTGCACTGGGGCAAGCTGGATGCAGAGAAGCTTGTGAAGGACGGGCCACCGCCGGGGAAAGAGCATCGCAAGCCCGAGAATTATTATAAGGATGTTCTGAAGGGTGCTCGCCTTGTTGCGGATGAATGTACCAAGGATGTATTTTTTGAGTAAAACCCGCTCGTGTTATCCTGTGCGCTGAAAACTTGTTCATATGCGCTAAGCAATGCTGCTTGAATTTAAATATTACCTTCTGTGCGGCTGTTTATCAATACTGAGAGATGGCGAGTCGTCGGCTTCTGCCCCCTTGCCGCTAGTGCTGGGGTGTTCGGGGATAAACCTGGGCGCTCTTTTTCCCATATTTGGGTCCTTCGAGGGAGGCGCTCAGCCCAACGAACGAGGCAATCGGACTATAATGCGTGAACACTCTCACTTAGCCACAGAATTCTATAATTTTAGATTTCGGCGAAGCCCCTAGTATTCGGAAGACCGAGTTTGGGGCGCTATCCACGCCTTGGCCGGACAGAGCCGACTCCTCGCCCTAAGCGGCATAAGTCTTTAGGGACTCGAAAAAACCACTCGAACAGCGACCAGCTCTCGCCTCATCATGACGGTCAGTTTTAGCTTTCTCCACTAAGGTGCTCGACCCAGCTCAACCGGGGCACAATCGCAGTGGTTCTCCTAGTGCTACCTTAGCCGATATAGCGGAACATAAGGCACCAAAACATAGGAGCCGGGCAAACCCAACTATTGACCCAAGACATGGTTCGGAGCCGATGCATATAATGCTATAAGTACGGGGTGCCGCACTTGTTAAAGTGTTCGGACTTCTCACACCATATTGAGGGTTACTGAAGCCCCTGGCGTATTTTGGCCGTACCAAAGTGTACAGGTGCAACATGTCGTTAAGGAACATATATAAAAAAAGAGTGATGCAAAAAATAGACAAAAGCTATGCATTGTTTATTAAAATAGCTGTGATCAAAGCAGAACGATACAAGTAATGTGATAAACGAAAAGTTGGACTATTTAACATGTCTGCTCCAGGGGCAAGCTGCGGAATAGTATGCGAAACAGGTATACTGCTCGTGATAGAGACCACCTGGGATTTCCGTAATGCGGCATGGCTTGTCTGCTTCCCTAGTCCTTGCATTGTTTGTGCGGCAATTGAACTACCGAACAGGCCTTCCGAAGAGTAGAGTCCTGGAAGTACGAGAAAAGTAAAAAATCGGCAGCCCCTGGTGCGGTTTAAGCCATGTTTTGGGCGTGCCGTGATGGTTCCCTTCCCCCTATGCCCATGGTATTTCCAGAGCGTAGTTATGGACACGAAGTACTGGCATCACCTTTTTGCGAGGGTTGGGGTTGGGGCCGCATTGCTATGCCTGCTCGGAACATGACAGGCGGTCTTGTTGTAGGTTACTCTGGGCGCGCTTGACGGTGTCCGGACGTTTAATGGCCGAACTGGAGAACTGCCTGGAGAGGCTGCTTTGTACTTCCGCTGCAAGGGCCGCCGTGTGCTCCTCCGTTCGGAGGGAGCGTTTGGTGTTTCCATTGACCGTAATTACTCCTCAAGGGCCTGGCATCTTGAGCTTAAGGTATGCATAATGCGGTACCGCATTGAACTTAGCGAATGCGGTTCGCCCGAGCAGTGCGTGATAACCACTGCGAAACGGGACTATGTCGAAGATTAACTCCTTGCTTCGGAAATTATCCGGAGATCCGAAGACCACTTCAAGTGTGATTGAGCCTGTACAGTTGGCCTCTACACCTGGTATTACGCCTTTAAAGGTTGTTTTGGTGGGCTTGATCCTCGAGGGATCGATGCCCATTTTCCGCACTATATCATGGTAAAGCAGGTTCAGGCTGTTGCCACTGTCCATGAGGACTCTAGTGAGATGAAATCTGTCAATAATTGGGTCTAGAACCAATGCAGCAAATCTGCCATCACGGATGCTAGTGGGATGGTCTCTTCGATCAAAGGTGATCGGGCAGGAGGACCATGGGTTGAACTTTGGGGCGACTGGCTCTACCGTGTATACGTCCCTTAACGCGCGCTTCCGCTCCCTTTTGGAGACGTGGGTGGCGTATATCATGTTCACCGTCCGCACTTGTGGGGGAAAACCCTTCTATCCCTTGTTGTTCGGCGGCCGGGGCTCCTCGTCGTCATTGCTATGCAGCCCCTTGTCTTCATTGTAGGCGCTTAGCTTGCCTGCCTGCTTGAACACCCAACAATCCATGTTGGTGTGATTGGCCGGCTTTTCGGGGGTGCCATGTATTTGGCACAAGCGGTCGAGTATTCGGTCCAAGCTGGACGGGCCCCTAGGATTCCTTTTGAATGGATTCTTCCGTTGACCGGATTTAGAGCCTCTGAATCCGGCACTAACTGCCATATCCTCAGCATTGTCGCCGTTAATGTGGCGCTTTTGCTTGTTGCGACGCGACCTGCCACTAATGTCCCTGGTGTCCGAACTACCAGGGCTCTTGGTCATATTGTTGCTACGAGCGGGCCAGCTATCTTCTCCCGCGCAAAAGCGGGTCATGAGTGTCGTGAGTGCTGCCATAGATTTCGGCTTTTCCTGTCCGAGGTGCCGGGCCAGCCACTCGTCACAGATATTGTGCTTGAAGTCTGCTAGGGCCTCAGCGTCCGGACAGTCGACTATTTGATTTTTCTTTGTTAGGAACTGTGTCCAGAATTGTCTGGCCGATTCCTCTGGCTGCTGAATTACGTGACTTAGGTCATCGGCGTCTGGGGGTCGCACATAAGTGCCCTAGAAATTGTCGAGGAATACGGCTTCCAGGTCCTCCCAAAAACTGATTGATCCTGTTAGCAAGCTGTTGAGCCAATGCCGAGCTGGTCCTTTAAGCTTGAGTGGGAGGTATTTGATGGCGTGAAAATTGTCACCGTGGGCCATGTGGATATGAAGGAGATAATCCTCGATCCATACCATAGGGTCTGTTGTGACATCATATGATTCGATGTTTACGGGTTTGAAACCCTCGGGGATTTGATGATCCATTATTTCGTCTGTAAAGCACAGTGGGTGTGTGGCACCTCTGTACTGGGCGATATCATGACGTAGCTCCAATGAGCTTTGTCTACTGTGTTCGGCCCTGCCGAATTTGTGGCCGGCGTGATGGTTACCGTCTCGAGCCGTGGGGTGCCCACGCGATCCGTAGATCGATCGTGTTTGCCCTGCCTTGTCCTCCAACATGTCTCGTAAGTCCGCCGCATATTCCCGTGCCTTGGTACGGGGTGCGGCTTGTGTGGAGGGCCGGGAGGCCTCTCTGTCGCGGCCACGAGGTGGCCGTTCGGCCGCATCAAGTGCTTCCTCCTCTAATTGGGGTAGCAACTTGCACTTTGGGTAACTCTTGGAGGGGCGTTCAAGTTTATGCTCTTCGGCCGCAAGGACTTCAGTCCATCTGTCAACCAGCAAATCTTGATCAGCTCTGAGTTGTTGCTGTTTTTTCTTGAGGCTTCTTGCCGTGGCCATAAGCCTGTGTTGGAAACGCTTTTGCTCAACGGGATCCTCTGGCACGACGAATTCATCATCGTCGAGGCTTGCCTCGTCTTCGGAGGGAGGCATATAATTATCGTCCTCGACCTCTTTGTCTGTCGCTCTCTCACGAGGGCTGGTTTCTCCATCCTCCTGTGCTCAGTCTTGCTGGAGGGGGTTTTCTTCGGCACTCTCTGGAGTATTATTATCTCCCGTGCTGGAATCACCATTTTTGTGCTGGCGGGATTTTGAGCGGCGCCGCTGACGTCGGCGCTTAGGCTGTTTCTTGGAGGGGTCATCCTCTGCTGTTCCATCGCCATCTCCCTCTTTTGGGGTGTCCACCATGTATATGTCATACGAGGAGGTGGCTTTCCTGGGCCTAGTAGGCACTGGTTCTTCATCATCTCCTTCATCGGCGTCCATACCGTCGATGTCTTCGAAGTCGAAGTCGAGCATGTCGGTTAAGTCATCGACAGTGGCTATGAAGTGGGTGGTGGGTGGGCTTTGAATTTCTTCATCGTCCGAATCCCAATCTTGCTGGCCGTAGTCCGGCCAGGGCTCTCCTGATAAAGAGAGAGACTTCAGTGTCTTCAGAATATCGCCAAAAGGCGAGTGCTGAAAGATGTCCGCGGCAGTGAACTCCATGATCGGCGCCCAATCGGATTCGGTTGGCAGGGGTGCGGAGTGTTCGGAGTCCGGAGAGGAGTCCGGCTCCTTGGAGTCACGAGTCTTGCAGAGTACGGGGCTGGTGTTCGGCTCAATCACCATTTGGATCGCAGCCCCCGAGGTGGCGTCCAACCGCCCATCCTCGATCGGCGCAGTTGACTCCGAACTAAGGGTCGGAGCCGGTGTGGGTGCGGCCTCCAGGGCACCGTTCGGTGGCAGACTTAGATCATGCTCGTCACGACAGTGCAGCGCGCTCGTCAGTGGTTCAAATCCGTCGAAGCTCAAGTCCCCGCGGATGTCAGCCATGTAGTTTAAACTTCCAAATATGACCTGACGGCCAGGGGCGTAGCTTTCGATCTGCTCCAGGTGGCCAAGTGAATTGGCCCGCAGTGCGAAGCCGCCAAAGACGAAGATCTATCCAGGAAGGAAGGTCTCACCCTGGACTACATCGCCATTGATGATCGTAGGAGCCATCGGGCCTGACGGCAACGACACAGAGGAACTCTCAATGAAAGCACCAATGTCGGTGTCAAAACCGGCGGATCTCAGGTAGGGGGTCCCGAACTGTGTGTCTAGGCTGGATGGTAACAGGAGGCAAGGGACACGAAGTTTTACCCAGGTTCGGGCCCTCTCGATGGAGGTAAAACCCTACGTCCTGCTTGATTAATATTGATGATATGGGTAGTACAAGAGTAGATCTACCACTAGATCAGAGAGGCTAAAGCCTAGAAGCTAGCCTATGGTATGATTGTTGATGTGTATGTTGTCCTACGGACTAAAACCCTCCGGTTTATATAGACATTGGATAGGGTTAGGGTTACATAGAGTCAGTTACAATGGTAGGAGATCTGAACATCCGTATCGCCAAGCTTGCCTTCCACGCCAAGGAAAGTCCCTTCCGGACACGGGACGGAGTCTTCAATCCTGTATCTTCATAGTCCAGGAGTTCGGCTGAAGGTATAGTTCGGCTATCCGAACACCCCCTAATCCAGGACTCCCTCAATGATCTCTCACTAAATTTCAAGGTATAAGTGTTCTCCTTGAGTATGCACCGTTGCGATAGTTCGTCGTGCCGAGACACCACATGATGATCGGGTGTGATAAGCTCTACATTCACATACAACGGGTGCAAGCCAGTTTTGCACACACGGAATACTCGGGTTAAACTTGACGAGCCTAGCATATGCAGATATGGCCTTGGAACACTGGAGATCGAAAGGTCGAGCGTGAATCATATAGTAGATATGACCAACATAGTGATGTTCACCATTGAAAACTACTCCATCTCATGTGATGATCGGACATGGTTTAGTTGATTAGGATCACGTGATCATTTAGATGACTAGAGGGATGTCTATCTAAGTGGGAGTTCTTAAGTAATATGATTAATTGAACTTTAATTTATCATGAACTTAGTTCTGATAGTATTTGCATAACTATGTTGTAGATCAATTGCTCGCGTATAGCTTCCCTGTTTTATTTATGATATGTTCCTAGAGAAAAACTATGTTGAAAGATGATAGTAGCAATGATGTGGACTAGGTCCGTGATCTCAGGATTATCCTCATTGTTGCACAGAAGAATTATGTCCTTGATGCACCACTAGGTGACGGACCTATTGCAGGAGGAGATACAGACGTTATGAACGCTTGGTAAAGCTTGATATGATGACTACTTGATAGTTTAGTGCACCATGCTTTACGGCTTAGAACCGAGACTTCAAAATGTTTTGAATGACACAGAGCATATAAGATGTTCCAAGAGCTGAATTTCTATTTCAGACTCATGCCCAAGTCGAGAGGTATGAGTCCTCTGACAAGTACTTTGCGTACAAGATGGAGAATAGCTCAACCAGTGAGCATGTGCTCGGATTGTCTGAGTACTACAATCGCTTGAATCAAGTGGGAGTTAATCTTCCAGATAAAAAGGAGATTGACAGAATTCACTAGTCACTATCACCAAGTTGCTGGAACTTCATGATGAACTATAATATGCAAGGGATGATGAAAATGATTCCCGAGCTCTTCGTGATGTTGAAATCGACCAAGGTAGAAATTGAGAAAAGCATCAAATGTTGATGGTTGCCAAAACCACTAGTTTCAAGTAAAAGGGCAAGGGAAAGAAAGGGAACTGCAAGAAGAATGGCAAACAAGTTTCCACTCCCATAAAGAAGCCAAAGCTAGACCCAAGGCTGAAACTGAGTGCTTCTATTGCAAAGGAAATGGTCACTGGAAGTGGAGCTGCCCTAGATTATTAGCGGATAAGAAGGATGGCATAGTGAACAAAGGTATATTGGATATACATGTTATTGATGTGTACTTTACTAGTGTTTATAGCAACTCCTCGGTATTTGATACTGGTTCAGTTTCCAAGAGTAGTAACTCAAAACGGGAGTTGCAAAATAAACAGAGGCTAGTTAAGGGCGAGGTGATGATGTGTGTTGGAACTGATTCCAAGGTTGATAAGATCACCATCGCACACTCCCTTTACCTTCGGGATTAGTGTTGAACCTAAAATAAATGTTATTTGGTGTTTGCATTAAGCATGAATATGATTGGATCATGTTTATTGCAATACGGTTATTCATTTAAGTCAAAGAATAATTGTTGTTCTATTTACATGAATAAAACCTTCTATGGTCATACACTCAATATAAATGGTTTATTGAATCTCGATCATAGTGATACACATATTCATAATATTGAAGCCAAAAGATGCAAAGTTAATAATGATAGTGCAACTTATATGTGGAACTGCCGTTTAGGTCATATTGGTGTAGAGCGCATGAAGAAACTCCATGTGGATGGACTTTTGGAATCACTTTATTATGAATCATTTGATGCTTGCGAACCATGCCTCATGGGCAAGATGACTAAGACTCCGTTCTCCGGAACAATGGAGTGAGCAACTTACTTATTGGAAAAAAATACATACTGATGTATGCAGTCCGATGAGAGTTGAGGCTCGCAGCGGGTATCATTATTTTCTGACCTTCACAGATGATTTGAGCAGATATAGGTATATCTACTTGATGAAACATAAGTCTGAAACATTTGAAAAGTTCAAAGAATTTCAGAGTGAAGTAGAAAATCATCGTAACAAGAAAATAAAGTTTCTACGATCTGATCGTGGAAGTGAATATTTGAGTTATGAGTTTGGTCTTCACTTGAAACAATGTGGAATAGTTTCACAACTCATGCCACCTGGAACACCACAGCATAATGGTGTGTCCGAACATTGTAATCATACTTTATTGGATATGGTGCTATCTATGATGTCTCTTACCGATTTACCACTATCGTTTTGGGGTTATGCATTAGAGACAGCTGCATTTCACGTTAAATAGGGCACCATCTAAATCCATTGAGATGACACCGTATGAACTATGGTTTGGCAAGAAACCAAAGTTGTCATTTCTTAAAGTTTGGGTTGCAATGCTTATGAGAAAAAGTTTCAAACTAATAAGCTCGAACCCAAATCAGAGTAGTGCGTCTTCATAGGATACCCAAAAAGAAACTGTTGGGTACACCTTCTATCACAGCTCCAAAGGCAAGTTATTTTGTTGCTAAGAATGGATCCTTTCTAGAGAAGGAGTTTCTCTCAAAAGAAGTGAGTGGGAGGAAAGTAGAACTTGATGAGGTAATTGTACCTTCTCCCTAATTGGAAAGTAGTTCATGACAGAAATCAGTTCCAGTGATTCCTACACCAATTAGTGAGGAAGCTAATGATGATGATCATGAAACTTCACATCAAGTTACTACCAAACCTCATAGGTCAACCAGAGTACGGTCCGCACCAGAGTGGTACGGTAATCTTGTTCTGGAAGTCATGTTACTGGACCATGACGAACCTACAAACTATGAGGAAGCGATGATGAGCCCAGATTCCACAAAATGGCTTGAGGCCACGAAATCTGAGATGGGATCCATGTATGAGAACAAAGTATGGACTTTGATTGACTTGCCCGATAATCGGTGAGTCATTAAGAATAAATGGATCTTCAAGAGGAAGATGGACGCTGATAGTAGTGTTACTATCTACAAAGCTCGAATTGTCGCAAAATGTTTTCAACAAGTTCAAGGTGTTGACTATGATGAGATTTTCTCACTCGTATCGATGCTTAAAAGTCTGTCCGAATCATGTTAGCAGTTGCCGCATTTTATGAAATCTGGAAAATGGATGTCAAAACTGCATTCCTTAATGGATTTCTTAAAGAAGAGTTGTATATATACAACCAAAAGGTTTTTTCGATCCTAAAGGTGCTAACAAAGTGAGCAAGCTCTAGCGATCCATCTATGGACTGGTGCAAGCATCTCGAAGTTGGAATATATGCTTTGATAAAGTGATCAAAGCATATGGTTTTATACAGACTTGTGGTGAAGCCTGTATTTACAAGAAAGTGAGTGGGAGCACTACAACATTTCTGATAAGTATATGTGAATGACATATTGTTGATTGGAAATAATGTAGAATTTTCTAGAAAGCATAAAGGAGTGTTTGAAAAGAGTTTTTCAAAGAAAGACCTCGATGAAGCTACTTACATATTGAGCATCAAGATCTATAGAGATAGATCAAGACGCTTGATATATTTTCAATGATTACATACCTTGACAAGATTTTGAAGTAGTTCAAAATGGAAAAGTCAAAGAAGGAGTTCTTGCATGTGTTGCAAGGTGTGAAGTTGAGTAAAGACTTAAAACCCGACCACGGCAGAAAATAGAAAGAGAATGAAAAGTCATCTATGCCTCAGTCATAGGTTCTATAAAGTATGCTATGTTGTGTACCAAACCTATTGTGTACCTCACCATAAGTTTGGCAAGAGGGTACAATAGTGATCCGGGAGTGGATCACTAGACAGCAGTCAAAAATATCCTTAGTGTAATAAGGAAATGTTTCTCGGTTATGGAGGTGACAAAGAGTTCGTCGTAAAGAGTTACGTCGATGCAAGCTTTGACACCGATCTGGATGACTCTAAGCCTCGATCTAGATACATATTGAAAGTGGGAGCAATTAGCTAGAGTAGCTCCATGCAAAGGATTGTAGACATAGAAAAATTGCAAAATACATATGGCTCTGAATGTGGCAGACCCGTTGACCAAATTTCTCTCACAAGCAAAACATGATCACTCTTTGGGTGTTAATCACATAGCGATGTGAACTAGATTACTGACTCTAGTAAACACTTTGGGTGTTGTCACATGGAGATGTGAACTAATCACATAAAGATGTGAACTATTGGTGTTAAATCACATGACGATGTGAACTAGATTATTGACTCTAGTGCAAGTGGGAGACTGAAGGAAATATGCCCTAGAGGCAATAATAAAGTTGTTATTTATATTTTCTTATATCATGATAAATGTTTATTATTAATCCTAGAATTGTATTAACCGGAAACTTAGTACATGTGTGAATGCATAGACAAATAGAGTGTCCCTAGTATGCCTCTACTTGACTAGATCGTTAATCAAAGATGGTTAAGTTTCCTAGCCATGGACATGTGTTGTCATTTGATGAATGGGATCACATCATTAGAGAATGATGTGATGGACAAAACTCATCCGTTAGCTTAGCATAATGATTGTTCAGTTTTATTGCTACTGCTTTCTTCATGACTTATACATGTTCCTCTAACTATGAGATTATGCAACTCCCGAATACCGGAGGAACACCTTGTGTGCTATCAAACGTCACAACGTAACTGGGTGATTATAAAGATGCTCTAGAGGTGTCTCCGATGGTGTTTGCTGAGTTGGCATAGATCAAGATTAGGATTTGTCACTCCATGTATCAGAGAGGTATCTCTGGGCCCTCTCGGTAATGCACATCAATCTAAGCCTTGCAAGCATTGTGACTAATGAGTTAGTTGCGGGATCATGCATTACAGAACAAGTAAAGAGACTTGCCGGTAACGAGATTGAACTAGGTATGAGGATACCGACGATCAAATCTCGGGCAAGTAACATACCGATGACAAAGGGAACAACGTATGTTGTTATGCGGTTTGACCGATAAAGATCTTCGTATAATATGTAGGAGCCAATATGAGCATCTAGGTTCTGCTATTGGTTATTGACCGGAGATGTGTCTCGGTCATGTCTACATAGTTCTCGAACCCGTAGGGTCCGCATGCTTAACGTTCGATGACGATTTGTATTATGAGTTATGTGATTTGATGACCTAAGTTTGTTCGGAGTCCCGGATGAGATCGGGGACATGATGAGGAGTCTCGAAATGGTCGAGAGGTAAAAATCGATATATTGGAAGGCTATATTAAGAAATCGGAAAGGTTCTGAGTGATTTGGCTATTTTTCAGAGTACCGAAGAGTTACGGGAATTCGTCAGGAGAAGTATTGGGCCTTACTGGGCCATACGGGAATAGAGGAGGCATGCCAAAGGGAAGGAGCCCCCCCCCCTTGCCCTTTCCTACTCCCTCTCTCTTTCCCTCTTTCTTCTCTCATACTCCGAAAAGGAAAAGGGGAATCCTACTAGGACTTGGGAGTCCTTGTAGGACTCCCCACAATTGGTGCACCCCCTCTAGGGACGGCCTCCTCCTCCTCCCTCCTTTATATACGTGGGCAGGGGACACCCTAAAGGTACAACAGACAATCTCTTAGCCATGTGCGGTGCCCCCTTCCACAGTTACACACCTCGGTCATATCGTCGTAGTGCTTAGGCGAAGCCCTGCGTCGGTAACTTCATCATCACCGTCACCATGCCGTCGTGATGACGAAACTCTCCCTCGGCCTCAACTGGATCAAGAGTACGAGGGACATCACCAAGCTGAACATGTGCAGATCGCGGAGGTGCCGTATCTTTGGTGCTAGGATCGGTCGGATCATGAAGACATTCGACTACATCAACCGCTTTGTCACAACGCTTCCGCTTACGGTCTACGAAGGTACGTGGACAACACTCTTCCCTCTTGTTGCTATGCATCACCTAGATGGATCTTGCATGTGCATAGGAAATTTTTGAAATTACTGCATTCTCCAACACCAATTTCCTCTGCTCCACCTTCACCAACTTCAAGCATCAACCTTCCTTCTAAATCAAAAGTGAAGAAAACCAAGGCTGCAGAACGAGCAGCTGTGAATAAAAGGAAAACATTTGCTTCCTTAGAGTCTTCTGCTCCCAAGAAGGCGACGACTTTGACAAGCTCATTTTAGAATCCTATCGATGTTGTTCCTCTTTCAAGCACGCCATCAAAGGAGATTGTTCCCTTTGGTGAAGAGTATGAAAATTCCCAATGAATCTGATGAAGAAGATCCTTCTGCTGCTTCGACAGAGCAGTTGGATGAAGAAATTGAAGTGGATAACATCCCTTCAACTCCACTGGTATCCTCGCCCATGCCTCAGTTCACTACTGAAGAGGCTAGCATTGAACAAAATAATGAAGAAGATGAAGACGTGGACATTGGGTGCACCATTCCAATTCTGAATGATGACTACTGGGAAAGTCATCACCCCAATTCACCACTATACACTCCTCTGCAACAAATTCCTCAGTCCCCGGTCCAAACTGAAGAAATTCACATGGGCTTTGAAGAACCTCAAGCTTCTCTTATTACCATCCCTGAAGAAATTCCAGCCACTAGCGCTGATGGAAATGCTACTGAAGAAATGGAGACCCAGGCTGCTACTAATGAAATTCCTCGGCCTGGGGCTCCAGAGACTGTGATTCCAAAGGCTGTGAAGACATTGACTGACACTCCTCAGCCCAAGCCCAAGGATCCCTTCTCCAAGAAACAGAAGTTCAAAGTTGTTGAGTTCTTCAATGAACACATATTCTTCATGGAATACAACCCTTATGACTCTGCTCGTCTTTGTCGCAAGCGCTTCTGGACAGCAAGTCACATGAACTTCTATTCTTCACTTCTATTTGATAAGGATAAGATCTTTGACCATGAGCACATTCCACACGTGGATATGGAGTCACTGCCTTGCTTCACCCCACTCCACAGTGTTCTTCATGATGCTGGGCAACTCAACTTCTGCACCGACATCTGTGACTGGAATGAAGAGCTAATTCTTCAGCTCTATGCTACATTGCACATCACCGGCAACGCTGAAGATGTGAATTCATGGGTGTTGGACTGGATGACCGAGAACACTCACTACAAAGCACCAGCCTCTGAATTGCTTCATGCTGTCTCAGTGAGTCCTCCCCTTGAAGGTGCAAGACTCATCTACCATGACGCTGAACTTTCTGATCATTTCATCCAAGTGTTGATGAAGCCTCTGAAGCCTGGCCAAGCCCCAAGAACCAAATTCCTCATGAAGGAATTGCTCTATGTGCCAAGGACAGTTTATAGAATTTTGACCAAGACCCTCAGTCCAATCAAGGGCCACGACCCTAATGAAGAAGAGGTCATTGGCATCATGAAGAATCTGCTTTTCAACATCATACATGGTGTGCCTATCAACTACCATTATTTCTTCATGAGGACTTTGGAAAATGTCGCTCTCTCGCTGTTTGAATTGAAGCCTTATGCTCCTAGGATCATGAGATTCATCAGGTCAAGGTCTTCAATCAATTACAAGGCTGATTTGCAGAATCACGTCAACTATTTGCCCCCAATTGAAGTCTTCAAACGACCTATTTCCCCGTCTGATGAGAAGGGCAAGGCTCCTATTACTGATGAAGGCATTCGTCCATTGGATGGACAGTTTCGCAAAGCTGCCTTGTACTCCACCAATGATGACTCTGCCACGCATGACACTGCCGCAAATGCTTCAAAGCAAAATCCTCAAGCCACTGCTCCCAGGGTGATGACTGATCGTGAGCTTCTCCTCAGTCTTCATCAGAAGGTTGATCGCAACCACAAGTGGGTCAAACGTCAGTTTGGTGCTATTCTTCAGAACATGACAGTCACTCAAAATACTGTGAAGAAGAATCACTACTATCTGCATGAAGTCTTTGACCGCACCTAGGCTATTCTGTCTAACCTCTACAGTACTGAAGTGTTGGAGATATGCCCTAGAGTCAATCATGTATGATGATATTTCCTATGTGTTTATGAATAAAGATAGTCCTTGGACATTATCAATGATGTGTATCAGCAAGTAGGTGACTTGTTTGTGGGACTATGCATTGTATGATGAACGTCCTAAATGGTCCCTAGTCGAAAGGGCCGTGTGGATGCGTAGCCGACTAGACTAGCATATGACACGGTCGATGGCTTGGTCTCACTAGCCATGGAGCATTGGATGCTAACCGGATAATATGGGCTCGGAAGGATCTGGTCGGGTTCGACGTAGTTGGATCCGAGTTGAGATAAGGTCCGAGTCGGACAGACCCAACTATGAGACGCAGCGATATGTCATCTGTGAGTCTCTAGTACAACATACGATCATGTCCTAAGACCTGAGCTCGCGCATGTACTCGGGATGGTGACAGACTTGCTTTGGTCCAACCAAACGCTACTCCATGACTGGGTAGTTACAAAGGTAGGTTTCGGGCTTGTCCAGACCCATGTTGCGAGACATGGTCGAGCAAGATGGGATTTGCCCCTCCGATCAGGAGATATATACTCTGGGCCCCTCGTGTGATCCGACCAAGATAAGCATGGCCATGCAACTAGGATTATGAGATAATCCGGCTTGTGATCGACATCACTGGAATGAGAAAGAGGTCGGGCTAACACAAGGATGACTGACTCGCCTTGAGCCCGACAATATATATCGTGTGGCAAAGGGAACAGATGTGTGATGTACGAGTTCGCCTAACCAGCTTCATCGGACACTTGGAGTCGGCACGCTTTGCTAGAGGCCGCTACCGACCAGCTGAGTCGGATGTGATATGACTCGCGACCAAGTGAACAAGAACCTAAGGGGTCGCGCACTTAAGGGAAGGAACCTATGAGGCCCGGTCCGACTCCAGGAGTCACAAGTGATCCTACTCGGACTTGGATCCAGGCTGAACAGATTTTAGGCTTTAGGGTCTGTGCGAGGCCCAAGTGTTGAGCCCGCGACGAACGCCTATATAAAGTGGGGGTGCGACACACTCATGAGATTGATCGCTTCGGCGCTGTCGCCAGGGTTTGCATGTGTTGCGAATAGCCACCTCCACTCGACCGCCGACTATGTGGTCGGACCTAGCAGTCAGCCGCACGGTGTTCCTCCTGCACGCGTGGATACCATTAGAGGCAGTGCACTTGCTCTGCTCCGGCGAACCTGTACGTGGGAACCGTCGACCGGCTGTTCGAGGGAGATCGGACGAGGAGGAGACGCGCTGCCCCAACTCTTCTTCCGCTACACGGCACTGTGCGTCTAGTGGTAACGATCTGTGATCCATCTCCCGTAGCATGTTCTTGGTTGTTCTGCGCGTAGGAAAATTTTAATTTGCAGTCAATGCACCCTACCGTAGAACCCAACAGTGGTATCAAATCCTCTGCTATAGGATTTGAATTCGAATCGTATGCATATTAGATATGTGGAGGCGATAGATGAGATATGTTGTCGTTGATGAGATCGGCCGTGTGCATGGTTGATGAGATCAATTGCACATGGGGATCGATGTGGCTATGTTTTCTGATGATCATAGTCGATGACGTTGTGACACAACCTCCCCTACTAGTCGGTATCCGCCATCGGGGTTAATAGTGAAACATAAATCCGAATCGGACTCACGATGATCGATAAGATCGATCAGATCGGAAAATTCGGTGTGATCGGAGTTCATATGTGATCTGTGATTTCCAAAAACGTCGGGAGGTGCCCGCACCCGCGAGGGGTGCTACCCCTTCGAACCCTGCCTGCTAACCGGCTAGTGGGACCGTCGTGTGTGTAGTGCCTTGTATTTCGTACACGGTCACTCAAAATGGTAGAATGTGATTCTATGCGTAACTTTGTTTTGCAGGTTTGATGTGAATAGTATGGCTCATGTGTATGTGATGCATGTGTGTAAATTATACATGGCCCGTGTGTCATGTTTGTCAGTCGGCAGGAGCCAAAGTGTTGTCATTATATTGTATAACGACCTGCGTGTTGACTTGTGACTCTATGTAAAATTCATTAATAGTTGTAGTAGTTGGATAATAGAGATCGGGTTGTTGGCTTGGCGTCCCGGCATGACAAACAAGATGGAGTTCCTAGATGGTCATCGGAGTCAGAGCCGACCTGGAAGAACATCCATGAAGGAGCCATACTATTTCACAATATATGTTTATTTGTGATTGTTATGCTTCTTGTTTTCTATGCATGTTAGAATGGTAGAAAGATCCCTCGTTAATATCAAGCAATTTGCCATCCCCGATGTTGCACCTTCGCACGTCAAGTACGTCTAGTAGTGGGCTCATAAAATTGGGGTGTTGCTAGGTGTCCTTGAACTGAAGGGTTCGTGTCGGATACGGACATGCACTGCATCAGGTTAACTTGACGAGGCTATCAAAACGGTTTTGGGCCTTGTGGCAAGGAAGGTTGGGGCCGGGGTATGAGATACCTTCCCGACTGACAGGAGTCGTATGGAGATACGATTAGCAAGGAGTTTCTTACCGGATAGGTATGTTGTCTAGCAGTGATGCTAAAGCTCACTAGTCGCATGTGCTAGTCGGATCCTGAATCACTCAGAGTTTGCGGAGGGATGCCAACTTCAGTGGGAGTATTTATATATAGGGCTTGAATTACTCTGCATAAACACATTGCTTAGTGATTGCATATTTTTCTATTGTAGATCAATGGCACCACTTGCTCAACCCATATTTGCATTGAAATCAATTCTGGAAAAGGATAAACTAAATGGAACAAACTTTACCACCTGGTATAGAAATCTGAGAATTATTCTCAAGCACAATAAAAAGGAACATGTTCTAGAGGATCCACTTCCAGAGGAACCTGCCGATAATGCTAGTGCCACAACTAAGAATGCCTACCAGAAACTCGTTGATGAATCAACGGAGATCAACTGTCTGATGCTGGCTTGTATGGAGCTCGATTTGCAATGACATTTCGAAAATGTTGAGGCTTACGATATGATCGAGAGTCTCAAGAGCATGTTTCAGACACAAACTAGGACCGAAAGGTTCAATGTCTGGTGATCCTTGATGGATTGCAAGCTGAAGGAAGGTGATCCACTAAGCCCACATGTGATCAAGATGATCGGATATGTGCAAGCTTTGGATTGGTTGTGCTTCCCGCTCTTCGATGAGCTGGCTACTGATGTAGTTCTGGGTTCTCTTCCGCCCAGCTATGGGACGTTCATCTCGAACTATCATATGCATGGCATGGATAATAAGCTCACTGAATTACATGGGATGCTCAAAGTGGTAGAGCAGGATATTAAGAAAGGCACGCATCAAGTGTTGATGGTGCAGAAATCGGCCAAGTTCAAGAAGAGTTGGTCCAAGAAAAAGGCTAAGGCAAAGGGCACGGAGACGGTAACCTCTGCCACTGCGCCAAAGTCTGGACCGGACTTGAAGACCATTTGCTATCATTGCAAGGAAACCGGTCACTAGAAGAGGAACTGTAGCAAGTGGCTTGCAGAGCATGGCAAAAAGGCCGGAAATGCTTCTTCGAGCAAAGGTACACTTGTTGCATATGTTATAGACATTTACCTTGTTGATATACCTAGTAGCTCTTGGGTGTTTCATACCGGATTGGTTGTTCATATTTGCAACTCGATGCAGGGGCTGGTAAGAACTAGGTGTGTGGCACAAGGGGAGATTGACATCAGGGTCGGCAACGAAGCAAGAGTTGCTGCGTTGGAGGCCGGCACGATGCAGCTCCAACTTCCTTATGGATTTATTTTGGAATTGAATAATCGTTATTACATTCCTGCACTTAGTCGGAACATTATTTCTGCCTCATGCTTGATGAGTCAGGGTTATGAGTTCAATTTAAAGGACAATGGTTGTTTGTTTTATTTGAATGGTATGTTCCACGGCTATGCACCCATTGTTGATGGGCTATTTATATTGAATCTAGAACAGGAACCGGTCTATAACATGAATGTCAAGAGGCATAAGCCTAATTAATGAGATAAATCCGACATACTTCTGGCATTGCTAGCTTGGACACATTAGTCTGAAACTCATGAAGAAGCTCCATGATAATGGGCTCCTAACTTCGTCCGACTTTGAGTCGTTCGAGACATGTGAATCATGCTTGCTAGGCAAAATGACTAAGTCTTCGTTCGCAAAGAGTTGCGAGAGGGTGTCTGAGCTATTGGAACTTATACATAGTGATGTGTGTGGTCCAATGAGCACAACTGCTAGAGGTGGCTATCAGTACTTCGTGACTTTTACCGACGACATGAGTAGATATGGATGTATCTATTTGATGAGGCACAAATCGGAAACTTTTGAAAAGTTCAAAGAGTTTCGGAACGAGGTTGAGAATTAGCTCAGCAAGACTATAAAACTTTTACGATCAGATCGTGGAGGTGAGTACATGAGCCAGGAGTTTGATGATCATCTGAAAAGCCGAGGTATAGTACCTGAGCTCACACCTCTGGGTATGCCACAAAGAAACAGCGAGTCGAAACGGAGGAATAGGACCTTGTTGGATGATACGTCTCCGTCGTATCTACTTTTCCAAACACGTTTGCCCTTGTTTTGGACTCTAACTTGCATGATTTGAATGGAACTAACCCGGACTGACGCTGTTTTCAGCAGAATTACCATGGTGTTATTTATGTGCAGAAACAAAAGTTCTCGGAATGACCTGAAACTTCACGGAGAAACTTTTTGGAAAATATAAAAACTACCTACAAAAGATGAAGGCTAGGGGGCCCACCACCTTTCCAAGAGAGTGGGGGCGCGCCTACCCCCCTAGGGCACGCCCCCTACCTCGTGGGCCCCCTGGAGCTCCTCCGACTCCAACTCCAACTCTATATATCTTGTTTCGGGGAGAAAAAAATCAGAGAGAATAATTCATCACATTTTACGATACGAAGCCGCCGCCAAGCCCTAAAACCTCTCGGGAGGGCTGGTCTGGAGTCCGTTCGGGGCTCCGGAGAGGGGAATCCGTCGCCATCGTCATCATCAACCATCCTCCATCACCAATTTCATGATGCTCACCGCCGTGTGTGAGTAATTCCATCGTAGGCTTGCTGGACGGTGATGGGTTGGATGAGATCTATCATGTAATCGAGTTAGTTTTGTTAGGGTTTGATCCCTAGTATCCACTATGTTCTGAGATTGATGTTGCTATGACTTTGCTATGCTTAATGCTTGTCACTAGGGCCCGAGTGCCATGATTTCAGATTTGAACCTATTATGTTTTCATCAATATATGAGAGTTCTAGATCCTATCTTGCAAGTCTATAGTCACCTATTATGTGTTATGATCCGTTAACCCCGAAGTGACAATAATCGGGATACTTACCGGTGATGACCGTAGTTTGAGGAGTTCATGTCTACACTATGTGTTAATGCTTTGTTCTGGTACTCTATTAAAAGGAGGCCTTAATATCCCTTAGTTTCCGTAAGGACCCTGCTACCACGGGAGGGTAGGACAAAAGATGTCATGCAAGTTCTTTTCCATAAGCACGTATGACTATATTCAGAATACATGCCTACATTATATCAATGAACTGGAGCTAGTTCTGTGTCACCCTAGGTTATGACTGTTACATGAAGAACCGCATCCGGCATAATTCTCTATCACTGATCCATTGCCTACGAGCTTTCCATATATTGTTCTTTGCTTGTTTACTTTCCCGTTGTTATTGCTATCATCACTACAAAATACCAAAAACATTACTTTTACTACTGTTACCTTTTGCTACCGTTACCACTACTATCATATTACTTTGCTACTAAATACTTTGCTGCAAATATTAAGTTTCCAGGTGTGGTTGAATTGACAACTCAGCTGCTAATACTTGAGAGTATTCTTTGGCTCCCCTTGTGTCGAATCAATAAATTTGGGTTGAATACTTTACCCTCGAAAACTGTTGCGATCCCCTATACTTGTGGGTCATCAAGACTATTTTCTGGCGCCGTTGCTGGGGAGCATAGCTCTATTCTTTGAGTCACTTGGGATTTATATCTGCTTATCATTATGAAGAACTTGAAAGATCCAAGAACCGAGATTTATCCCTCAACTACGAGGGGAGGTAAGGAACTGTCATCTAGCTCTGCACTTGATTCACCTTCTGTTTTGAGTAAGCTTGCGACACCTAAAACTGCTTCTGCTATTCGTTCTGATATGTCGCATGTTATTGATGATGCCACTTCTGCTATACATGATACTTATGATGAAACTACTTCTATGCTTGCTACTACTGTGCCACTTGGTGAATTTCTGGATGAACAACTTGCTAGGGCTAGAGAGATTTAAAATATTGAATCTGATAATACTGATGAAAGTGATGATGAAGAATCACTTGTTATTCCTGAGGGTTATGTTTTTCATCAAGAAACCTCTTTAGCTATTTTAGCTTGCAAAGATAGATACGAACTTAAGAGGTTATTAGCTAAATGGAACAAGCAATCTCTAAATGCTAGAATGAAACCTGACCCTGCTTTTGCTACTTCACCTATCTGTGTTACCGATAAGGATTATGAATTCTCTGTTGATCCTGATATAATTACTTTGGTTGAATCTGATCCTTTTCATGGCTATGAATCTGAAACTGTTGTGGCACATCTTACTAAATTAAATGATATAGCCACCCTGTTCACGACTGATGAGAGAACTTGTTACTTTTATATCCTTAAAATATTTCCGTTCTCATTAAAGGGTGATGCTAAGATATGGTTTAACTCTCTTGATCTTGGTTGTGTGCGTAGTCCCCAGGATATGATTTATTACTTCTCTGCTAAATATTTCCCTGCTCATAAGAAACAAGCTGCTTTAAGGGATATATATATAATTTTGTGCAAATTGAAGAAGAGAGTCTCCCACAAGCTTGGGGGAGGCTTCTCAAGTTACTTAATGCTTTGCCTAATCATCCTCTTAAGAAAAATGAAATACTTGATATTTTTTATAATGGACTAACCGATGCTTCCAGAGATTACCTGGATAGTTGTGCTGGTTCTGTTTTCAGGGAAAGAACACCCGATGAAGCTGAAATTCTATTGAATAATATGTTGACAAATGAAAATAATTGGACACCTCCTGAGCCTATTCCTAAACCAACTCCGAAGAAGAGAGGTATTCTATTTCTCAGTCTTGAAGATATGCAAGAGGCAAAGAAATCTATGAAAGAAAAAGGTATTAGAGCAGAAGATGTTAAGAATTTACCTCCTATTGAAGAAATACATGGTCTTAATTTACCGCCTGTTGAAGAAAAACATGGTCTTGATAACCCGACACATGTAGTAAAGGTAAATTCTCTCTATAGATATGATAAAGCTGAAATCCCATTTACTAAGTTTGCTTGCCCATGCTTAGATGAGTTTGATAAATTTATGGCTAAGCAAGAAGATTTTAATGCTTATTTTGGTAGACAATTGAAATACAATTCAAATATGCTTGAGCACTTCGGTGATTATATGTCTAATGTCAAAGGTGAACTTAAACTTATTAGTAAACATGCTTCTATGGTTACCACTCAAGTAGAACAAGTACTTAAAGCTCAAAATGATTTGCTCAATGAATTGAATAGTACGAATAATGATAATGTTGTTAGAGTTATGACTAGAGGTGGTAAAATGACTCAGGAACCTTTGTATCCTGAAGGCCACCCTAAGAGAATTGAGCAAGATTCTCAGAGAAATAATGTAGATGCACCTAGTCCTTCTAAAAGGAAGAAAAAGAAAAATGATAGTACTGTGCATGCTTCTAGTGAACCTGTTATTGATACACCTGAGAATCCAAATGATATCTCTATCTCTGATGCTGAAACACAATCTGGTAATGAACCTGAAACTAGTGATAATGTTAATAAAAATGTTCATGATGATGCTCAACCTAGTAATGATAATGATGTAGAAATTGAACCTGGTGTTGATCTTGATATCCCACAATCAAAGAATCAATGTTATGATAAGAAAGACTTTCTTGCTAGGAAACATGGTAAAGAAAGAGAACCATGGGTTCAAAAACCCATGCCTTTTCCTCCCAAACCATCCAAGAAAAAGGATGATGAGGTTTTTGAGCGTTTTGCTGAAATGATTAGACCTATCTTTTTGCGTATGCGGTTAACTGATATGCTTAAAATGAATCCTTATGCTAAGTATATGAAAGATATTGTTACTAATAAAAGAAAGATACTGGAAGCTGAAATTTCCACCGTGCTTGCTAATTATACTTTTAAAGGTGGAATACCAAAGAAACTTGGAGATCCCGGTGTACCAACTATACCATGCTCTATTAAAAGAAACTATGTTAAAACTGCTTTATGTGATCTTGGAGCCGGTGTTAGTGTTATGCCTCTCTCTTTATATCATAGACTTGATTTGAATAAGTTGACACCTACTGAAATATCATTGCAAATGGCTGATAAATCAACTGCTATACCTATCGGTATTTGTGAGGATGTGCCTGTTGTAGTTGCAAACGTTACTATTTTAACGGATTTTGTTATTCTTGATATTCCCGAAGATGATAGTATGCCTATTATTCTTGGAAGACCCTTTTTGAACACTGCAAGGGCTGTTATTGATTGCACTAAAGGCAATGTCACTTTTCATGTTAATGGTAATGAGCATACGGTACACTTTCTGGGGAAACAACCTCAAGTCCATAGTATTAATTCTGTTGGAAAAATTCCATTGATTATATTTGGAGGTTTTGAATTTCCTCTTCCTACTGTCAAGAAGAAATATGGTATTCTTGTTATTGGGTATGTGCATATCCCCGTTGAGGTAACATAGTGTTATTCGAAATTTCTCCGGTTCCATGTTATTCGGAATGAGTTTGTTAACAAGACCTGATCAACCTTGTTAGTGGATTCCTTTTGATGAGCATGAGATGGATGAAACTAGAAGGCACAACCTTCTGTACCCCACTTTTACTTTCTGTTATTTATATAAAATAAAATAGAAGTAAGTATTTTTTTGTCTGTTATCTGATTATCCGTGCAATATAAAAATACCTCGAAAATAGAAGTTCTCCAAATGCCCTAAAATTTTAATATGTTTTTTTCTAGAATATTTGAGAATATTTGGCACTGAGAACACAACAGGAGGAGCTGCCACCTGGCCACGAGGGTCAGGGGCGTGCCCTGCCCCCTGGGCGCGCCCCCTGCCTCGTGGGCCCATGTTGGCCCTCCTCCACTTATCCTTTCACCCACACACTTCTTCTTCCTCCCACAAACACGAATAACCAACTCCAACCCGAGTTCTAGCTCATTTTGTTGCCATTTTCGATCTCCTTGCTCAAAGCACCTCTCACAAAACTGCTTGGGGAGATTGTCCCTTGGTATGTGACTCCTCCATTGGTCCAATTAGTTTTTGTTCTAGTGCTTTATTCATTGCAAATTTGTTCTACCTAGGTGACCATGTTCTTGAGCTTGCATGTCAAATTTATATGGTTCCAAGTAGTTTTGATGCATGATATAGGCTCTAGGCACTTGTAGGAGTAGTTGCTATCAATATTATTGAGTTTGGTTTACTTTTATTTTGAAGTTACTGAAAATTTCAGAATTTTTCAGAAAATGATGAAGAGACTTTTGAGGGGCTCATCGAGCCGAAGCTCGAAGGAAAAGGCACAGAAGCCCAAGTATAATCTGCCTCGTACCGCGGAGGTTCGGTCTTGTGAATGGCCTTCCGATGGTTTCTTGAGAGCAGCCAGGATTTATGAAGATTTTTATGAATTGGCTAAGAATGCAAGCCTCACCACTTTCCTCCACGACCAACGCGATCAGTATCTCTTACTCACAAATATCTTTGTGCAAAACTTTCATTTCCATTCTAGGAGCTCACCACCTACGGTGGAGTTTTATTTATATGATGAGCATAAGGAGATGTCACTTTATGATTTTTGTCGGGTTCGTTTAGTCCCTTTCGAGGGCAAGACAGAGGAACCACATCGCGAGGATGTGGATGGGTTTATTGATACTATCACTATAGGGGAAACAAGGAAGGTTTCCGATGCATGAATCACTAGCATAGATTTTCCTGTTTTATGCTATTTCGCATTATTTGCTAGTCGTTGTTTAATTGGTCATGGAAACTGTGGAAACCTTAGTGTTCCTGATATTATTATTTTGCTCTGCAGTTTATTTAGTGATAACTCTGTTAGTATGGGTGGCATTATTGCTAAACGGTTAAGTCTGAACCGTAAAAAGGGCCCTATCTTTGGAGGCATCTATGCTTCATGCCTAGCTGCACATTTTAACATACCTATTAGGCATTATGAGAAGGAAGAAAAAGTGCTGCCTCGTGTTTATTTAGATTATAAGAGTATGGTGGCACATGATTTTATTGTTAAGAATAGGGAAGGAGAGCTTAAATACAAATTGTTCTTTGATAAACATCATCCTGAGACTATTAACCTGCCTGATCCTTCTTTGTTTGATTTAACTGCACGCCAGTACCTTGTTCCGTTAGAGGCTATTCACGCCTACCGGAACCCTACACCAGCCATGGAGCCAGAGCCGGAACCACAAGTTGATCCTTCACGACAGTCTAATTACCAGTGGGATCCGGAGATGATTGCCAACCAATGGCAATCGGAGTCTTCTTCTTCTTCGCAGTACGACCCCAACTACTATTGTGGATATCCGCCAGGCCAGCCATGGCCATAAACCAACTTAGGCCAAAAGCCTAAGCTTGGGGGAGTTCGTATTTCCCACCGAAATTACATTTATGTTCACACACTCATTGCTAGATGGCGGTGCTCATAATTTTTCATTGTATCATCCATGCTAGTTTACTTTCCTTTTTATGCTTTCTTCTTTGTGTGTTTAATAAACCTTGAGAAAAACCAAAAAAATAGTTGTAGCTTTTAATTAGTTTACTTTCCATGCTTGTAGCAGTAATTAAAAAGAAAACACAAAAAGATTTCTTGTTCTTCTTTTGCTTGTTGGGAGCTTTCCCGTGTAAATAGTTTTATTTATTTTCTTTTCTTTGGGGGTCGATAGGAGAAGACCATGATTAAATTGTTGAAGTGGCTCTTATATGCATAATTGTTGACCTGACAAAAGAGCCCATATTGCCTTGTCTTCTCCTGTTTATTGAATGCTTGCAGATTCCAGCTTAGTAATGCGCGCGCACTATTATTATTATTCACATCGTTCGGTCGTGCGAGTGAAAGGCAATTATGACGATATATGATGGACTGACTGAGATGAGAAAGGCTGGTATGAACTCGACCTCTTTTGTTTTTGTAAATATGATTAGTTCATCATTCCTGATTCGGCCTATTATGAATAAACATGTTTGCAATGACAACTAGAGATCATAGTTCTTGTGCCATGCTTGATTAGCTATGAGTTATAATGGTTTACCTTGCGTGCCAACATGCTATTGAAATGGTTATGATGTGGTATGATAGGGTGGTATCCTCCTCTGAATGATTTAAGTGACTTGACTTGGCGCATGTTCACGCATGTAGTTGAAACAAAATCAACATAGCCTTCACGATATTTATGTTCATGGTGGATTATATCCTACTCATGCTTGCATTCGGTGTTGATCAATTTTAATGCATGTTCATGACTGTTGTCGCTCTCTAGCTGGTCACTTCCCAGTCTTTTTCTAGCCTTCACCTGTACTAAGCGGGAATACTGCTTGTGCATCCAATTCCTTAAACCCCAAAGTTATTCCATATGAGTCCACCATACCTACCTATATACGGTATCTACATGTCGTTCCAAGTAAATTTGTATGTGCCAAACTCTAAAACCTTCAAATAAATATCCTATTTTGTATGCTCGAATAGCTCATGTATCAACTAGGGATGTTCATATCTTCCATGTTAGGCAGGTTATTCTCAAGAGGAGTGGACTCCGCTCCTCACTCATGAGAAAGTGGCTGGTCACCGGGATGCCCAGTCCCATGCTTTATGCAAACTAAATCAAAATAATTGCAAACAAAACTCCCCCTGGGACTCTTGTTAGTTGGAGGCACTCGTTGTTTCGAGCAAGCCATGGATTGATGCTTGTTGTTGGAAGGGGGAGTATAAACTTTACCATTCTGTTTGGGAACCGCCTATAATGTGTGCAGCATGGAAGATATCGCCATCTCTTGGTTGTTATGTTGACAATGAAAGTATACCACTCAAAATATCATTCACCTCTATTTTAAAACCGAGCTCTAGCACCTCTACAATTCCCTGCTTCCCTCTGTGAACGGCCTATCTATTTACTTTTATGCTGAGTCATCATCTTCTTATTAAAAAGCACCAGTTGGAGAGCACTGCTGTCATTTGCATTCATTATTGTTAGTTTACATTGGGTATGACTTGACTGGATCTCTTTTACCATGAATTACAATGTCTAGTCAGTCCTTGATCTTTAAAGGTGCTCTGCATTTATGTTTTGCGGTCTCAGAAAGGGCTAGCGAGGTACCATCTTGTTATATCATATTATGATTGTTTTGAGAAAGTGTTGTCATCCGAGATTTATTATTATTGCTCGCTAGTTGATTATGCCATTGATATGAGTAAACTTGAGACCTAAGCGTTACTATGAATGTGTTTAGTTATAATCTTTGCTGAAAACTTGAATGTTGGCTTTACATATTTACAACAACAAGAGCAAACAAAGTTTGTAAAAGTTTTTCTTTATCACTTTTAGTGTGTCAACTCAATTGCTTGAGGACAATCAAAGGTTTAAGCTTGGGGGAGGTGATACGTCTCCATCGTATCTACTTTTCCAAACACTTTTGCCCTTGTTTTGGACTCTAACTTGCATGATTTGAATGGAACTAACCTGGACTGACGTTGTTTTCAGCAGGATTACCATGGTGTTATTCATGTGTAGAAACAAAAGTTCTCGGAATGACCTAAAACTTCACGAAGCAACTTTTTGGAAAATATAAAAAATACTTGCAAAAGATGAAGGCCAGGGGGCCCACCACCTTTCCACGAGGGTGGGGCGCACCTGCCCCCCTAGGGCGTGCCCCCTACCTCGTGGGCCCCCTAGAGCTCCTCCGACTCCAACTCCAACTCTATACATCTTGTTTCGGGGAGGAAAAAATCAGAGAAAAGAATTCATCACATTTTACGATACGGAGCCGCCGCCAAGCCCTAAAACCTCTCGGGAGGGCTGATCTAGAGTCCGTTCGGGGCTCCGGAGAGGGGAATCCGTCGCCATCATCATCATCAACCATCCTCCATCACCAATTTCATGATGCTCACCGCCGTGCGTGAGTAATTCCATCGTAGGCTTGCTAGACGGTGATGGGTTGGATGAGATCTATCATGTAATCGAGTTAGTTTTGTTAGGGTTCGATCCCTAGTATCCACTATGTTCTGAGATTGATGTTGCTATGACTTTGATATGCTTAATGCTTGTCACTAGGGCCCAAGTGCCATGATTTCAGATCTGAACCTGTTATGTTTTCATCAATATATGAGAGTTCTAGATCCTATCTTGCAAGTCTATAGTCACCTATTATGTGTTATGATCCGTTAACCCCAAAGTGACAATAATCGGGATACTTACCGGTGATGACCATAGTTCGAGGAGTTCATGTATTCACTATGTGTTAATGCTTTGTTCCGGTACTCTATTAAAAGGAGGCCTTAATATCCCTTAGTTTCTGTAAGGACCCCACTGCCACGGGAGGGTAGGACAAAAGATGCCATGCAAGTCCTTTTCCATAAGCACGTATGACTATATTCGGAATACATGCCTACATTATATCAATGAACTCGAGCTAGTTCTGTGTCACCCTAGGTTATGACTGTTACATGATGAACCGCATCCGGCATAATTCTCTATCACCGATCCATTGCCTACGAGCTTTCCATATATTGTTCTTCGCTTGTTTACTTTCCCGTTGTTATTGCTATCATCACTACAAAATACCAAAAACATTACTTTAACTACGGTTACCTTTTGCTACCGTTACCACTACTATCATATTACTTTGCTACTAAATACTTTGCTGCAGATATTAAGTTTCCAGGTGTGGTTGAATTGACAACTCATCTGCTAATACTTGAGAGTATTCTTTGGCTCCCCTTGTGTCGAATCAATAAATTTGGGTTGAATACTTTACCCTCGAAAACTGTTGCGATCCCCTATACTTGTGGGTTATTATTGGACATGGTCTGGTCAATGATGAGAAAATTGGATTTACCCTTGTCATTCTGGGGATACGCTCTAGAAACTGCAGCTTTCACACTTAATAGGGTACCATCGAAATCCGTAGATAAGACACCACATGAGATGTGGACCGGGAATAGTCCTAGTTTGTCTTTTCTAAAGATTTGGGGTTGTGAAGCATTTGTCAAGTGACTTATGTCAGACAAGCTTACACCCAAGTCGGATAAATGCATATTCGTGGGATATCCGAGGGAAACCTTGGGATATAGCTTCTACAACCGGGAAGAGAACAAAGTGTTTGTTGCTCGGAATAGGGTTTTCCTTGAGAAAGAGTTTCTTAGTCGGGAGGCCAGTGGGAGGATAGTCCGACTCGAAGAAATTCGAGTACCACTCGGGGATGGTCGGCGAGTGATGAGATCATACCGGAGTCAGTCAGGGAACCCGTAATGGAAGTGGCACCGGAACCACGAAGGTTAGAAAGATTGTGCAGGGTGCTTGATGTATTGTTGCTAGAAAGCGACGAGCCAGCCACATATGCGGAAGCGATGGTGAGCCCGGATTCTGAGGCATGGCTAGAGGCCATGAGATCCGAGTTAAAGTCCATGGATGAAAATCAAGTCTGGGACTTGGTTGATCTGCCACCTGGCGTAAAGGCCATTGGCTGCAAATGGGTCTTTAAGAAGAAAACTGATGTGGATGGAAATGTCCAGATCCACAAAACTCGGCTTGTCGCTAAAGGTTACGGACAAGTTCAAGGAATTGACTACGACGAGACTTACTCGTCGGTAGAGAAGCTGAAGTCGGTGAGGATCGTACTAGATATAGCTGCATATTTCAATTATGAGATAAGGCATATGGATGTCAAAATGGCTTTCCTTCACAGAAATTTAACCGAGGACGTGTATATGATACAGCCCGAGGGTTTTGTCGATTCGACTAGCATTAGTAAGGTATGCAAGCTCAAGAGATCCATTTATGGGTTGAGGCAAGCATCTCGGAGTTGGAACATTCGTTTTGATGAGGTCGTCACTGGTCTCGGTTTCATCAAAAGCGATGAGGACGCTTGTTTATACAAGCAGTTAAGTGGGAGCTCGATTGTGTTTTTGATCTTGTATGTGGATGACATACTACTGACCGGAAATGATGTTTCAGTGCTGAACTCGGTCAAGGAATCATTGAATGGCAAGTTTTCAATGAAGGACCTTGGTGAGGCGGTTTACAATTGAGGCATTAAGATCTATAGAGATAGATCGAGGAGGCTGCTCGGCTTGAGCCAAAGCACGTACATAGATAAAGTGTTGAAGCGGTTCAACATGAGTGAGGCCAAGAAAGGGTTCTTGCCTGTCTCACATGGTATAAGGCTAAGCGAGACTCAGAGTCCTTCGACATCTGATGAGCAAAGCAGGATGAGTCGGATTCTGTATGCCTCGTTAATTGGATCCATCATGTATGCCATGATATGCACACAGCCTGATGTTGCTTTTGCAATAAGCCTAACAAGTAGATACCAGGCCAACCCAGGTGAGAGTCACTGGGCAGCGGTAAATACTATTTTGAAGTACCTGAAAAGGACTAAAGAGATGTTCCTAGTTTATGGAGGTGAGGAAAAGCTCGTCGTAAGGGGTTACGCCGATGCTAGTTTCCAAACCGACAAAGATGATTGTCGATCACAGTTTGGATTCGTGTATGTCATGAACGGAGGAGCAGTGAGCTGGATGAGTTCCAAGCAAGATACGGTGGCCGATTCTACCACAGAAGCCGAATACATTGCGGCTTGTGAAGCTCCAATGGAAGGTGTATGGATCCGGAACTTTTTGGATGATCTTGGTATTTTCCCAGCCTCGGTAAAACCGTTGGACCTTTATTGTGATAATTCTGGTGCCATCGCACAAGCCAAGGAGCTGAGGGATCACCACAAGACCAAACACATAGATCGGAAATATCACCTGATACGAAAGATCGTAAATAATGGTGATGTTGAGTTATGCAAAATTCACACAGATGCAAATGTTGCAGATCCATTGACTAAGTCGCTTCCACAATCCAAGCATGAGGGGCATGTTAGAGCTATGGGCATTCGATGTCTATTTGATTGACTCTAGTGCAAGTGGGAGACTATAGGAGATATGCCTAGAGGCAATCATGTATGATGATATTTCCTATGTGTTTACGAATAAAGATAGTCCTTGGACATTATCAATGATGTGTATCAGCAAGTACGTGACTTGTTTGTGAGACTATGCATTGTATGATGAACGTCCTAAAAGGTCCCTAGTCAAAAGGGATGTGTGGATGCGCAGCCGACTAGACTAGCATATGACACGGTCGATGGTTGGTTTCACTAGCCATGGAGCATTGGATGCTAACCGGATAATATGGACTTGGAAGGATCTGGTCGAATTCGACGTAGTCGGATCCGAGTTGAGATAAGGTCCGAGTCGGACAGACCCAACTATGAGACGCAGCAATATGTCATCTGTCAGTCTCTAGTACAGCATACGTTCTATGTCCTAAGACCTGAGCTGGCGCATGTACTCGGGATGGTGACAGACTTGCTTTGGGCCAACCAAATGCTACTCCATGACTGGGTAGTTACAAAGGTAGGTTTCGGGCTTGTCCAGACCCATGCTGCGAGACATGGTCGAGCAAGATGGGATTTGCCCCTTCGATCAGGAGAAATATACTCTGGGCCCCTTGTGTGATCCGACCAAGATAAGCATGGCCATGCGATTACGATTATAAAATAATCCGGCTTGTGGTCGACATCACTAGAACGAGAAAGAGGTCGGGCTAACACAAGGATGACAGACTCGCCTTGAGCCTGACAATATATATCGTGTGGCAAAGGGAACAGATGTGTGATGTACGGGTTCGCCTAACCAGCTTCATCGGACACTTGGAGTCGGCACGCTTTGCTAGAGGCCGCTACCGACCAGCTGAGTCGGATGTGATATGACTCGCGACCAAGTGAACAAGAACCTAAGGGGTCGCGCGCTTAAGGGAAGGAACCTGTGAGGCCCAGTCCAACTCCACGAGTCAGAAGTGATTCTACTCGGACTCAGATCCAGGCCGAACAGATTTTAGGCTTTAGGGTCCGTGCGAGGGCCAAGTGTTGAGCCCGCGACGGACGCCTATATAAAGTGGGGGTGTGGCACACCCATGAGATTGATCGCTTCGACTGTGTGATCGGACCTAGCAGTCCGTCGCATGGTGTTCCTCCTGCACGCCCGGATACCGTTAGAGGAGGTGCACTTGCGTCGCTCTGTCGAACCTGTACGTGGGAACCAACGACCGGCTGTTCGAGGGAGATCAGACGAGGAGGAGACACGCTGCCCCAACTCTTCTTCCGCTACACGGCACTGCACGCCTAGTGGTAACGATCTGTGATCCATCTCCCGTAGCATGTTCTTGGTTGTCCTGTGCGTAGGAAAATTTTAATTTGCAGTCGACACACCCTACTGTAGAACCCAACATGAAGATCTCAAGAAGATGGAATTTCAACAGGACTTTGACTGGGCACAACCACCTTTAAAGAAATTCAAGAAGGTCAAAGTTCCTCAGCTTGTGGCCAGCTCCTATTCTTCATCACGCGAGACTGATGAAAATGAAGACTTGAACGACACTGCGGCAGGCCCTACTCCAACAGACGACCCCAACAACACTGGCGCTCCTCCATTGACCTCATGATGTGTTCTTTAGGGGCGTTAGTCCTCATTTTTCGTCCCTTTTGGTCATTCGATGACAAAGGGGGGGATTTGAGTTAGTCTACAAGCGGGTCTATCTATATGGGCGTTTTTTTGCTAAGTTACAACTCTCGTTCTTCTGAAGATTTGTTGGATCGAGTTGTAAACTTAAGTCTGATGGTGGTCTGATACTTTTGCTATGTTCTTCTGCAAGCTATTTCCTCTTGTATGATAATGCACGCATGCTGAATTACATCAATCACCATATTTCATCATGCATTTCAAATTCTTGATATCATATGTTAAATGCATGTATGAATTACAAAATATAGGGGGGGTCTCCATGATTCTACTCTTCAATGTGCATTGCTTATCAAAAGCAACTTCCTCACATATGCACATCTTCAGGGGGAGTTATTCTATATCTTGCAATCAAATTCCTCAATATAAATATTTACACTTCATATTTACACTTCACTAGGAAGGCAGGAAAACGGATCTTTCATGACAAGATTCGGCAAAGCGGCATTAATTTCACAAGATTCAGCATCGGTAAGAGGAGCAATCGGAGTGCTAATAAAATCATTGTTGTTAGTATTGGTAAAGTCACACAATTTAGTGTTATCTTGAGCCATCGTGACAAGCAAGCAATCCAACACACAAGCAAACAAAAAGCAAGCGGGCAAAAAGAGGCAAATATAGAAAGAGAGGGAGGATAGAGAGAGAGGGCAAATAAAACGGCAAGGGTGAAGTGGGGGAGAGGGAAACGAGAGGCAAATGGCAAATAATGTAATGCAGGAGATAAGGGTATGTGATGGGTACTTGGTATGTTGACTTTTGCGTAGACTCCCCGGCAACGACGCCAGAAATGGCTCGTTGTCGGGAGTCAAATCTTTACTTGCGTGAACCTCCCCGGCAACGACGCTAGAAATTCTTCTTGCTACCTCTTGAGCACTGCGTTGGATTTCCTTGAAGAGGAAAGGATGATGCAGCAAAGTAGCGTAAGTATTTCCCTTAGTTTTTGAGAACCAAGGTATCAATCCAGTAGGAGGTTGCGCGCGCGTCCCTAGTACCTGCACAAAACAAATAACTCCTCGCAACCAACGCGATAAGGGGTTGTCAATCCCTTCACGGTCACTTACGAGAGTGAGATCTGATAGATATGATAAGATAATATTTTTGGTATTTTTATGATAAAGATGCAAAGTAAAATAAAAGCAAAGGAAATAACTAAGTATTGGAAGATTAATATGATGAAGATAGACCCGGGGGCCATAGGTTTCACTAGTGGCTTCTCTCAAGAGCATAAGTATTTTACGGTGGGTGAACAAATTACTGTTGAGCAATTGACAGAATTGAGCATAGTTATGAGAATATCTAGGTATGATCGTGTATATAGGCATCATGTCCGAGACAAGTAGACCGAGTCCTGCCTGCATCTACTACTATTACTCCACTCATAGACCGCTATCCAGCATGCATCTAGAGTATTAAGTTCATGAAAACAGAGTAACGCCTTAAGCAAGATGACATGATGTAGAGGGATAAATTCATGCAATATGATAAAAAAACATCTTGTTATCCTCGATGGCAACAATACAATACGTGCCTTGCTGCCCCTACTGTCACTGGGAAAGGACACCGCAAGATTAAACCCAAAGCTAAGCACTTCTCCCATTGCAAGAAAGATCAATCTAGTAGGCCAAACCAAACTGATAATTCGAACAGACTTGCAAAGATAACCAATCATACATAAAAGAATTCAGAGAAGATTCAAATATTGTTCATAGATAATCTTGATCATAAACCCACAATTCATCGGTCTCAACAAACACACCGCAAAAAGAAGATTACATCGAATAGATCTCCACAAGAGAGGGGGAGAACATTGTATTGAGATCCAAAAAGAGAGAAGAAGCCATCTAGCTAATAACTATGGACCCGAAGGTCTGAGGTAAACTACTCACACTTCATCGGAGAGGCTATGGTGTTGATGTAGAAGCCCTCCGTGATGGATGCCCCCTCCGGCGGAGCTCCAGAACAGGCCCCAAGATGGGATCTCGTGGATACAGGAAGTTACGGAGGTGGAATTAGGGTTTTGGCTCCGTTTGATATCCCTTTTCTTCGAAACCCTAAAATAGGCCAAAAAAACTAGAATTCTGGGTTGGGCCTCCGGTTAATAGGTTAGTCCAAAAATAATATAAAAGTGGATAATAAAGCCCAATAATGTCCAAAACAGTAGATAATTGTGACGCCCCCGATTCAATCGTACACTAATCATACACGCAAACGTGTACGATCAAGATCAGGTACTCACGGGGAGATATCACAACACAACTCTAACAATAAAATAAGTCATACAAGCATAATATTACAAGCCAGGGGCCTCGAGAGCTCGAATACAAGAGCGCGATCATAGACGAGTCAGCGGAAGCAACAATATCTGAGTACAGACATAAGTTAAATAAGTGTGCCTTAAGAAGGCTAGCACAAACTGGGATACAGATCGAAAGAGGCGTAGGCCTCCTGCCTGGAATCCTCCTAAACTACTCGTGGTCGTCGTCAGCGGGCTGCACATAGTAGTAGGCACCTCCCGAGTAGTAGTAGTAGTCATCATCGACAGTGGCGTCTAGCTCCTAGGCTCCAACGTCTGGTCGCAGCAATCGGGTATAGGAAAGGGGAAAAGGGGGAGCAAAGCAACCGTGAGTACTCATCCAAAGTACTCGCAAGCAAGGAGCTACACTACATATGTATGCATTGGTATCAAAAGGATTAAAGGTATCATATGTGGACTGAACTGCAGAATGCCGGAATAAGGGGGGGTAGCTAGTCCTTTCGAAGACTACGCTTTTGGTAACCTCGATCTTGCAACAGGAGAAGAGAGTAGATGGTAAGTTCACCAAGTAGCATCGTGTAGCATAATCCTACCCGGCGATCCTCTCCTCGTCGCCGTGTTAGAGAGCGATCACCGTGTTGTATCTGGCACTTGGAAGGGTGTGTTTTATTAAGTTTCCGGTTCTAGTTGTCATAAGGTCAATGTACAACTCCAAGTCGTCCTGTTACCGAAGATCACGGCTATTCGAATAGATTAACTTCCCTGCAGGGGTGCACCACATAACCCAACACGCTCGATCCCATTTGGCCGGACACACTTTCCTGGGTCATGCCTGGCCTCGGAAGATCAACACGTCACAGCCCTACCTAGGCGCAAAAGAGAGGTCAGCACGACGGTCTAAATCCTATGGCGCAGGGGTCTGGGCCCATCGCCCATTGCACACCTGCACGTTGCGAGTGCGGCCGGAAGCAGACCTAGCCTAGCAGGCGTTCCAGTCTAATCCGGCGCGCGCCGCTCAGTCGCTGATGTCGCGAAGGCTTTGGCTGATACCACGACGTCGAGTGCCCATAACTGTCCATGCGTAGATGGTTAGTGCATATAGGCCAGTGGCCAGACTCAGATCAAATACCAAGATCTCGTTAAACGTGTTATCTTGAAATAACCGCGAACGCCGACCAGGGCCAGGCCCACCTCTCTCCTAGGTGGTCTCAACCTGCCCTGTCGCTCCGCCACAAAGATCCACTCAGAGGGCCGTCGGGACAAACGTCCTTTCGGACCCAATCCGTGAATCACTCGCGGGTACACCTACTAGCCGACCCGTCTTTAGTCACCACAAGTATCATATATTATGTATATAAGTATATACCCGTGACCACCTCCCGAGTGATCAGGGCCCGGTAGTATAGCATGGCAGACGGACAAGAATGTAGGGCCACTGATGATAAACTAGCATCCTATACTAAGCGTTAGGATTGCAGGTAAAGGTAACAACAGTAGTAGCAAGGACAGGCTATGCATTAGGATAGGATTAACGGAAAGCAATAACATGCTACACTACTCTAATGCAAGCAGTATAAAGTAGAGTAGGCGATATCTGGTGATCAAGGGGGGGGGCTTTCCTGGTTGCTCTGGCAAGAGAGAGGGGTCGTCAACTCCGTAGTCTAACGGGGCACCAGCAGCGGCGTCAGTCTCGTAGTCTACCGGAGAGAAGAGGGGGAAGACATAGTAAATACGGAGCAAACAAAGCATCACAAAATATAGCAAGGCGGTACGCGGTGCCAGGGGTGATCTAACGCGGTAGTAAGTGACACTGATGAAGGGGGGAAACATCCGGAAAAGTATCCCCGGTGTTTCGCGTTTTCGGGCAGACGGAACAGAGAGGCAAAGTTGTGAGTTCGATAGGTTAGGGATGGGTGGCGGACGAACGGGCTGCGTATCCGGAATCGTCTCGTTATTCTGAGCAACTTTCATGTACAAAGTATTTTCATCCGAGTTACGGTTTATTTTATATGAATTTCTAAAGTTTTAATCCACTCCTAAATTATTTTAATTCGTAAATAAAATGTCAAATTGCTAGATGTACCCAGCACAGTGTACACAAAAATGTACTCTAGCTGGTATGTGGGACCAGGGGGACCCAGTTGACCAGTCAACGTTTGACCGGTCAACAAGGGGTGGGGTCCCCTGTCATACATTGATTAACTAATTACTTAATTAAATAGTGTAATTAAACATACTGATTAAGTTAAGTTGATTAAACTAAATAAATAAATTAATTAGTTAATATATCTTTAACTCTTTTTATTACATTTTCGTTTTTCACAGTTTTAGGACGTGGGCCCCGGCTGTCTGTGACCCAGGGTCAACCGGGGCGGGTTCACGGGCGCCCGGGTGCGGGCGAGGCAAACGGGGCAGCGGGCGAGGCAACCGAGCCAGTGGAGGGGCGCCGGCATGGCGCGGTCGAAGGAAAGGGCGACGGGCGACGATGGCGCGCGGCCGCGGGGTACCAGTAGCTGCAGGCAGCAAGCAAGGGGCGGCACCGGCACGGCCTGGCACGGCGGAGCCGAGGCGGGAGGCAGGGCGTTGCGGTGGCGACACGGGGACAAGGGCGGGGCGCGGCCCCAAGCGACGTGCGCGGGCGCTGGGGAGGAGGGCGCGCACACGGGAGGGCAACTCTGGCGGGCGCGGGTGCTAGGCAGC
>NC_057812.1:481131239-481174806 GCF_018294505.1 Triticum aestivum
CGTCGACGTAGATGGGAGGAAGACCGGCGATGGCGGCCTCCGGCGAGGTAGCGATCCGGGCGGCGTCGGTGGCGAGCGCCGAGGCGCGGTCGTGGTCGGCACGGCGAGGGGCGTCGTCAAGGGAGAGGGGATGGGGACGCGAGGAAGAGGGCAGGGGAGGAGGCGGCTGCAACAGAGGCGGCGCGGTTGGGGTGGAGGAGCTCCGGCGGTCGACGGCAGGACCGGTGTGGCACCGGGCGGCGGCGAGGTCCATGCCCCCGATCCAGATCGGATCAGGAGGGGGAAGAGGGAGAGAGCGAGTGGGGGGATGCAGGGTGGTGAGTCAGGGCTTCAGGAGGGAGTGGGGGTTATGGGGTAGGGCTTGGGCCGGCCGGTTGGGCCAGGTGGATCGCAGCCCAGTGAGGAGGGGAGGCTTTTACTTTCCTTTCGCTTTTGTCCTGTTTTTGTTTTGATTTTTCCCTTTTATTTATTTTTCTTTTCTGTTTTATTTCTAGTTTCTTTTTCATTTAGTTTTTATCCAATATTAAAATGATCCCTAATTTAGTAATACATTAAAACCCACTACAACAAAAGGTTTTACCCCAAAACGATTTAGTTTAGTATTTTGTTAATTATAAAGCATTTAAATATTGGTTTTTGCTACTGTTTTTTTCACCTAAGGGTATTTAAACATTTTATAAAAACTTGGTTTCTCCACCAATATATCTTATGAATTATTTGTCACAATATGAACATTTTTGTTTTGACATTGGAAAACTTTTATTGTTTATCAAAATTTCAAATTTGATTTTGAAACGCTTTGATCTAACACGAGGTTAGCAACTATAACAGAGGTGACGTGGCATCATTCATGTAGGTTTACTGTAGCATAATTATCCGGGCGTCACAATTCTCCTCCACTACAAGAAATCTCGTCCCGAGATTTAAGAGGGGAAGTGACAGGGAAGGGATTTGGTGACGAAATTCTAACGAGTGTTCTCGATCTTGGTTGCTCTTCCTGAAGTAGTTGATCCTCCTCGTTGATGTCTTTATTTCTCTGCTTCAGGTCATCATGGTGAAGTCGGCATCCTTTCTTCGGAAACTCCATCATACTTATGAAGGAATAAAGGGGGAGTATTCCGGGAGAATGGACCTTGGCAACATTGACTATCTGGTCGATAACATCGAGGAAGGTGGCGGGAGGTAACTCTCGAATTGAAACTTAAAAAAATATCGAGAGCAAAGCAAGGAGATATCATGGGAAGTTTCGAGCGGGCAGGCAATTGTTTAATGCCTGAAACAAAGTGTGAAAGGGGTTCAGAACAACGAAAATAAGTATTGTGTCTGATACCAGAATAGATCATCCGTAGGACGGTGACTCGTGAGTTACATACGAAGTTAAGTGCAAAGGATACAACCTTGGGAACAGGGATGTACAGAGGAGTCGGGTTTCGATCCTGTGGAACTGTGGGTTATGGGCCCACCATGTGTGTTAAAAGTAGGAAGGGTGGTGACGTCTTGCACGATCATGTACGCAAGGCATGTCAGAGGGTAGCCGGTTAGTTATGTCGGCAACAACATCGGTACCAAGGGCGAGGGACGAAGAGAACCATTTTCCTGCTCGTTGAAACAAGGCGGACCAATAGACAAGGTTCCCGTCCATCGGTGGTTACCGGAATGCCATCAACAATAGTAACAAGGTCTTACTGACAGAGTTGTACACCGAGGTGTTTGCACAAGAAGTGAATTATTAATGCTTATATCATATAGATCATAGAAAGGGTTTAAACAAACCAATGGAAAGGAAATGTGTTTATCAGATTTAATCAGAACAATGGAAATAAAAATGTGTTTAAACACATAATTCAGGGGTATATCCTTCCCAAGGACAAGCAGAGAATGATATCCATGACAGGATATAACGTAGAAAACCCTTTAGGAAAGGGGAGAGAATAACATGACATTACCCATACAACGGTGTTTGGATAATTGATAAAGAGAATTTAGCATTGTGCTTCAAATGCTCGTATTGATGATCGAAGTAGCACAAACATGCTTCGAGATAGCATTGACGTGGTCTTCAAGCAATGTCAGATTATGGATACATGAAGGTTCCATCAGGAACAACTTGTAGAATAAGTCTTACAATTTCCTCATGAAAGAATGGATAACCTTGCAGAAAAGGAAACTATACTATAACAATAGGTCCTCTGGCCAGGGGTGCTAAGCAAAGGCACCACCTTTTTGGGTTATGCAGAGACCAATGTTATAACTCTTGGAAAATATGTTCCAACCATCATATCTGACCGAAATTCAGATCTGATTGGTGTTAGGATAACTCAGACTCAAGATGCCTGGGAAGAAAGGTGCAACACAAATTGTCAAGATGACATTGTAAGATTCTCGGGGATTGAACTATAGAAGCAAGTCCCAAAACAAAAATTCATCATTAACCAAGGAGAAAATGAGGTTGTGGCTGATGGAGTCAGCGACAATTTATCGAGATTAATAAAAGATGGATTTCCACAATTATGTGAACAAGGAGGTAACACTTGTCAGATCAACTGATATAATGATGTATGCTCGAGGAAAACATACACAATTAAACATTGGTTGGAAGGTGCACCCGAAAGATGGGCTTAGGTAGCATGACCGATGTTAGAATGGTGATTCAATAACCAATGGTCTAAGAATCAAGCTATCAACCATTAACTTCAAGCAATAGGGTTGTCGAAGTTTTGAAACTACATATCAAAGTTAAATGGCTCGTATCCCGGTTAGAAACAACACGGAGACCAATATATGAACAGAGATGGCGAGAAGTATTACTATATCAAGAATTCTTAAGAGGTGGAGCAATTCTCACGACCTTCTTGACATAAAAGATGGTAATACTTCAAGGTAGAGCATAACATAAGTCGGATAGCAAGGAACTCAAGGTACAACGCAAAACTAGAACAAGTTTTGTGTTGTGGAAATGCAAGAATGTTGTTGATGTTAACACAATCATCAAGGGGGAAAGGATGATATCTCTCATCATGGATTCGATTGATATTCTGGAAACATTTGTCGAGAGATTTCATGAAGATGTAATCGATCGGCGATGACATCAAATTTAAGGAATGATGAAGCAAAAGGTTTTTGGAACCATGGGTACGACATCAACTCAGAATCAAGCTTGCTGTTTGAGGTGAACGATAAGACGAGGCAGATCGATGTGAGCTTAGCTCATCGTCGAAAGCTGAAAGTGCAACTATCCCTAGGTGGTTTTGGTAATTCATAACAACATATAGCTCATTGAGCTAATGCTATTCCAAGATGATTATTTCAGGAAAGCTCAATGATTGGCATGGCATGGATGTGAAAGTGGAACCCTCAAAATGCTAAGTACAAAGGATTGGCTCAAGCTCAAAAGCTCAAGACTCTTCATTTCATATTTTAGTGATCCAAGATCACAGTGAGTCTTTAGGAAAAGCCAATACTATCAAGGAGGGATGAGGTGTTGCTTAATGAGCCTGTTGCTTCATGTGCTTAGTGATATGCTCCAAAACCCTCAACTACTTTCCCATATCCACATTTGACCTAAACCCTAAGCCAAACTCGGTCCTACCGATTCTTCCTATCCGGCGCCACCGAGTTTTCATTTGTCATAAGCCACTGCCAAACCCTAGCAATTCGGTCCTACCGATAGGGATCTCGGTCTCACCGAGATGGGGTTGCAAACTCTCTGTTTCCCTTTCGTAACTTTTTGGTCTCACCGAAAGAGCGAACCGGTCCCACCGAGATTGCAATGTAAATTCAGTGTTTCCCCTTTGTAACTTTTCGGTCTCACCGAAAGAGCAAATCGGTCCCACCGAGTTTGCCTGACCAACTCTCTGGTTAGCTAATTACCAAATTCGGTCTCACCGAGTTTGTGTAATCGGTCTCACCGAGATTACGTTGTGCCCAAACCCTAACCATATCGGTCCTACCGAGTTGCATGTCAGTCCCACCGAAAATCTCTAACGGTCACTAGGTTTACATTTTCGGTCCGACCGAGTTTGTTGATTCGGTCCCACCGAGATTGGAAAACTATGTGTAACGGTTGGATTTTGTGTGGAGGCTATATATACCCCTCCACCTTCTCTTCATTCGTGGAGAGAGCCATCAGAACACATACACCATTCCAACTCATATGTTCTGAGAGAGAACCACCTACTCATGTGTTGAGACCAAGACATTCCATTCCTACCATATGAATCTTGATCTCTAGCCTTCCCAAGTTGCTTTCCACTCAAATCTTCTTTCCACCAAATCCAAATCCTGTGAGAGATAGTTGAGTGTTGGGGAGACTATCATTTGAAGCACAAGAGCAAGGAGTTCATTACCTACACACCATTTGTTACTTCTTGGAGAGTGGTGTCTCCTAGATTGGCTAGGTGTCACTTGGGAGCCTCCGACAAGATTGTGGAGTTGAACCAAGGAGTTTGTAAGGGCAAGGAGATCGCCTACTTCGTGAAGATCTACCGCTAGTGAGGCAAGTCCTGTGTGGGCAATGGCCATGGTGGGATAGACAAGGTTGCTTCTTCGTGGACCCTTTGTGGGTGGTTGCTTCTTCATGGACCCTTCGTGGGTGGAGCCCTGTGTGGACTCGCGCAACCATTACCCTTGGGTGGAGCCCTGTGTGGACTCGCGCAACCGTTACCCTTCGTGGGTTGAAGTCTCCATCAACGTGGATGTAGGATAGCACCACCTATCCGAACCACGGGAAAAACATCCGTGTCTCCAATTGCGTTTGAATTCTTCAAACCCTTCCCTTTACATTCTTGCAAGTTGCATGCTTTACTTTCCGCTGCCTATATACTCTTTGCATGCTTGCTTGAATTATGTGATGATTGCTTGACTTGTCCTAAATTAGCTAAAATCTGCCAAGAACTAAAATTGGGAAAAGGTTAAGTTTTTATTTGGTCAAGTAGTCTAATCACCCCCCTCTAGACATACTTTCGATCCTACAAAAGCTGTGCTCTGGGAATAAGGATCAGGTGGCACCGTTAAAAATTTAGCACAATATGATAGCCGATCAGGCTAGTATTGACATGATCGAGTTCAAACTCGTAAGTAATGAAGGTTACCAAGAGTTTGTTTAATCGCGGTGCGATCTCGATTCAGTTATCGGTGTCTTTGAGTGTCTAATAACTCAGAGCCCGTTAAAAATGGAATCAGTGAGAATGTAGTACTTGATGAAGAACTCATAAGAAGTTATGCGGTTCTGTGATAATCTCGAGATACCAGGGGGGTAATACTCAACGACAGATCAAAGTAGAGGTTGGACCGGGGTATTGCTCTACAGAAGACAAGTGCTTAAAATTGCACGAGAAATGGTATTTAAAGGAGAACATGGTCGGAACCACGATTGCAAAAGGCCAGGTCCCAAATATAAAATGAACTTATACCAAAGGAATAATTAATTTAAGAGAAACTTTAATGATAAGATCTACATCGTGTCCATGGGCATGAACACAAGGTTCAAGGTGGACTCCCACTTCAACAATGCATAATCTTTCATTCACTTCTCACTTTCGAAGAAGTTGTAGTGTTGAAATTTTATCTGGCAAAATACCAGAAGAATATGACTTGTGAAAACTCTCGGGTTCACACAGATTAAGGAAGGCATTGGTTCAACCCATCGGACATCTTAGAAACATATACCGCAAGTTTCGAGAATAGTTATCACCAGCTTGAAAGCAGAGCATGGTTGGCCAAACAGGGAATAGGATTTACCAATGGCATTATGTATCAGGGAAAGAACTCCTCGAGGGTTTTGTATACGAAGGACACTGTCGGATGATAATTCAACAAAGGACATGATGGTCCATAATGAAGTTTATGTGAGCATCGGCTCACAATCAGAGGAGGAAACAATGCAAAGGCACTGGATTATAGAAACAATTGACTAATTTAAAGCTCAATTGCAAAGGATTTATGATTTCCAATTGAAGGGATCAGAAGCAAACGCTCTGATTAAGGATTGAATAGTTGAATAGATTTGGGGTACAACCGACGGCAATTTAATTGGTTGAGAACCAGCTCATGTTCAAACTGACACTAAGCCGGAAGGATGAATTCTAGGATTTGATTGAGGGATGCGAGCATCCTCAACATATTAAATCAACGGACTTAAAATGACAAAGACAAGGGATGCCAATAAGATCACGAGGCTTATGGGATTAACCATAATGCAAGAAAGCAAGAATTTCAAGAGCAATAGGCTGCTCGAGATTTTTGGAAGATCGAATGGTATTTCAAAGTCTTTTGCGAAACACATGAACAACTGGGAATGAGCGGATACTCGATAAGTGCCAGGAATTATCCGTAGGGGTATTCATGCGGCAAAGATCTGTAAGGCAGTAGGCACAAAATATTCTCGGAACAATAGGGAGGATTTCAGGGTATCTTGTAATAACAAGACTAACTGGGAATAAAAGTAAGAACGACAAGTGTATGAATTTATTCATAGGGATATTTCGGTGGTAGGGAATTGCAAAAGCAATGGGCACAAAGTCTCAAAAGAGTATGGGAGAGTAACTCTGAAATCTTGTGGTGCAGCCGGCGATCATCTGGACTGAAGGGGCTCTCCGGGAGAAAGTGTTTTCGAGAACCTAAAGTTAGATTTTTAAAATCATTTAAACCGAATATAAAAGAGATTAGAATCCCAGAGTATAGACAAGGAATATAAGATTCTAATACCACCCAATGGCAACGTGGGCCCACAGGCCGCATAGCCATATTAGTAAAAGTTTTGTAAAGTCTAGACTCGACTTCGGCCAACGAGTGTGGAAGGGGGATTCCTACAGGCAGTCGGCTCTGATACCAACTTGTGACGCCCCCGATTTAATCGTACACTAATCATACACGCAAACGTGTATGATCAAGATCAGGGACTCACGGGAAGATATCACAACACAACTCTAACAATAAAATAAGTCATACAAGCATCATATTACCAGCCAGGGGCCTCGAGGGCTCGAATACAAGAGCTCGATCATAGACGAGTCAGCGGAAGAAACAATATCTGAGTACAGACATAAGTTAAACAAGTATGCCTTAAGAAGGCTAGCACAAACTGGGATACAGATCGAAAGAGGCGCAGGCCTCCTGCCTGGGATCCTCCTAAACTACTCATGGTCGTCGTCAGCGGGCTGCACGTAGTAGTAGGCACCTCCCGAGTAGTAGTAGTAGTCATCGACAGTGGCTCTGGCTCCTGGGCTCCAACGTCTGGTTGCAGCAATCGGGTATAGGAAGGGGGAAAGGGGGGAGCAAAGCAACCGTGAGTACTCATCCAAAGTACTCGCAAGCAAGGAGCTACACTACATATGTATGCATTGGTATCAAAAGGATTAACGGTATCATATGTGGACTGAACTACAGAGTGCCGGAATAAGAGGGGGTAGCTAGTCCTTTCAAAGACTACGCTTCTGGTAACCTCCATCTTGCAGCAGGAGAAGAGAGTAGATGGTAAGTTCACCAAGTAGCATCGTGTAGCATAATCTTACCCGGCGATCCTCTCCTCGTCGCCCTGTTAGAGAGCGATCACTGGGTTGTATCTGGCACTTGGAAGGGTGTGTTTTATTAAGTATCCGGTTCTAGTTGTCATAAGGTCAAGGTACAACTCCAAGTCTTCCTATTATCGAAGATCACGGCTATTCGAATAGATTAACTTCCCTGTAGGGGTGCACCACATAACCCAACACGCTCGATCCCATTTAGCCGGACACACTTTCCTAGGTCATGCCCGGCCTCGGAACATCAACACGTTGCAACCCTACCTAGGCACAATAGAGAGGTCAGCACACCGGTCTAAATCCTATGGCGCAGGGGTCTGGGCCCATCACCCATTGCACACCTGCATGTTACGAGGGCGGCCGGAAGCGGACCTAGCCTAGCAGGCGTTCCAGTCCAATCCGGCGCGCGCCACTCAGTCGCTGACGTCATGAAGGCTTCGGCTGATACCACAACGTCGAGTGCCCATAAATATCCCCGCATATATGGTTAGTGCGTATAAGCCAGTGGCCAGACTCAGATCAAATACCAAGATCTCGTTAAACGTGTTATCTTGAAATAACCGCGAATGCCGACCAGGGCCAGGCCCACCTCTCTCCTAGGTGGTCTCAACCTGCCCTGTCGCTCCGCCACAAAGATCCACTCAGAGGGCCGTCGGGACAAATGTCCTTTCGGACCCAATCCATGAATCACTCGCGGGTACTCCTATGAGCCGACCCGTCTTTAGTCACCACAAGTATCATATATTATGTATATAAGTATATACCCGTGACCACCTCCCGAATGATCACGGCCCGGTAGTATAGCATGGCAGACGGACAAGAATGTAGGGCCACTGATGATAAACTAGCATCCTATACTAAGCGTTAGGATTGCAGGTAAAGGTAACAACAGTATTAGCAAGGACAGGCTATGCATCAGGATAGGATTAACGGAAAGCAGTAACATGCTACACTATTCTAATGCAAGCAGTATAGAGTAGAGTAGGAGATATCTGGTGATCAAGGGGGGGGCTTGCCTGGTTGCTCTGGCAAGAGAGAGGGGTCGTCAACTCCGTAGTCTAACGGGGCACCAGCAGCGGCGTCAGTCTCGTAGTCTACTGGAGAGAAGAGGGGGAAGAAATAGTAAATACGGAGCAAACAAAGCATCACAAAATATAGCAAGGCAGTACGTGGTGCCAGGGGTGATCTAATGCGGTAGTAAGTGACACTGGTGAAGGGGGAACATCCGGGAAAGTATCCCCGGTGTTTCGCGTTTTCGGGTAGATGAAACGGAGGGGGAAAGTTGCGAGTTCGATAGGTTAGGGATGGGTGGCGGATGAACGGGCTGCGTATCCAGAATCGTCTCGTCGTTCTGAGCAACTTTCATGTACAAAGTATTTTCATCCGAATTACGGTTTATTTTATATGAATTTCTAAAGTTTTAATCCACTCCTAAATTATTTTAATTCGTAAATAAAATGTCAAATTACTAGATGTACCCATTGACCAGTCAACATTTGACTGGTCAACAGGGGGTGGGGTCCCCTGTCATACACTGATTAACTAATTACTTAATTAATTAGTTTAATTAAACATGCTGATTAAGTTAAGTTGATTATGCTAAATAAATTAAGTTAATTAATTAATTAATTAATTAATATATCTTTAACTCTTTTCATTACATTTTCATTTTTCACAGTTTTAGGGACGTGGGCCCCGGCTGTGTGTGACCCAGGGTCAACCGGGGCGGGTTCACGGGCGCCCGGGTGCGGGCGAGGCAAACAGGGCAGCGGGCGAGGCAACCGGGCCAGTGGAGGGGCGCCGGTGTGGCGCGGTCGAAGGAAAGGGCGACGGGCGACAATGGCGCGCGGCAGCGGAGTAGCAGTAGCTGCAGGCAGCAAGCAAGGGGCGGCGCCGGCGCGGCCTGGCACGGCGTAGTCGAGGCGGGAGGCAGGGCGTTGCAGTGGCGACATGGGGACAAGGGCGGGGCGCGGCCCCAAGCGACGTGCGCGGGCGCTGGGGAGGAGGGCGCGCACACGGGAGGGCAACTCTGGCGGGCGCGGGTGCTAGGCAGCGGGGGTGCGGCGAGCAGGGGAAGAGGAGGCCGGCGGACGGGGTAGCGGCACGAGGTGCGGGGGGACCATGACGAGGCGCAGGGCCGAGCGTGGTCGGCGCGTGGTGGACAGCGCCGGCGACAGAGAACAAGGGGAGAGAGGGAGGGAGGCCGGAGCCTCACTGACGTTCGTGGGGATCATGACAGCGTGCTCGAGCTCGAGGAGGTGGACGGGGACGTCGGCGTCGATGTAGATGGGAGGAAGACCGGCGATGGTGGCCTCCGGCGAGGTAGCGATCCGGGCGGCGTCGGTGGTGAGCGCCCAGGCCCGGTCGTGCTCGGCACGGTGAGGGGTGTCGTCAAGGGAGAGGGGACGGGGCGCGAGGAAGAGGGCAGGGGAGGAGGCGGCTGCAACAAAGGCGGCGTGGTTGGGGTGGAGGAGCTCCGGCGGTCGACGGCGGGATCGGTGTGGCACCGGGCGGCGGCGAGGTCCATGCCCCCGATCCAGATCGGATCGGGAGGGGGGAAGAGGGAGAGAGCGAGTGGGGGATGCAGGGTGGTGAGTCAGGGTTTCGGGAGGGAGTGGGGGTTATGGGGCAGGGGTTGGGCCGGCCGGTTGGGCCAGGTGGATCGCAGCCGAGTGAGGAGGGGGGATTTTACTTTCCTTTTGTTTTTGTTCTGTTTTTGTTTTGATTTTTCCCTTCTATTTATTTTTCTTTTCTGTTTTATTTCTAGTTTCTTTTTCATTTTGTTTTTATCCAATATTAAAATGATCCCTAATTTAGTAATACATTAAAACCCACTACAACAAAAGGTTTTACCCCAAAACGATTTAGTTTAGTATTTTATTAATTATAAAGCATTTAAATATTGGTTTTTGCTACTATCTTATTCACCTTAGGGTATTTAAACATTTTATAAAAAACTTGGTTTCTCCACCAATATATCTTATGAATTATTTGTCACAATACAAACATTTTTGTTTTGACATTTGAAAACTTTTATTGTTTATCAATATTTCAAATTTGATTTTGAAACGCTTTGATCTAACACGAGGTTAGCAACTGTAACAGAGGTGACGTGGCATCATTAGCGTAGGTTTACTGTAGCATAATTATCCGGGCATCACAATAATATAGCATGGAGCAATCAAAAATTATAGATACGTTGGAGACGTATCAAGCATCCCCAAGCTTAATTTTTGCTCGTCCTCGAGTAGGTAAATGATAAAAACAGAATTTTTGATGTGGAATGCTACTTGGCATAATTTTAATGTAATTCTTCTTAATTGTGGTATGAATATTCAGATCCAAAAGATTCAAGATAAAAGTTTAATATTGACTTAAAAATAGTAATACTTCAAGCATACTAACAAAGCAATTATGTCTTCTCAAAATAACATGGCCAAAGAAAGTTATCCCTACAAAATTATATAGTCTGGCTATGCTCTATCTTCACCACACAAAGTATTTGAATCATGCACAACCCCGATGACAAGCCAAGCAATTGTTTCATACTTTTGACATTCTCAAAACTTTTTCAATCTTCACGCAGTACATGAGCGTGAGCCATGGATATAGCACAATAGGTGGAATAGAATGATGGTTGTGGAGAAGACAAAAAGGGAGAAGATAGTCTCACATCAACTAGGTGTATCAACGGGCTATGGAGATGTCCATCAATAGATATCAATGTGAGTGAGTAGGGATTGCCATGCAACGGATGCACTAGAGTTATAAGTATATGAAAGCTCAACAAAAGAAACTAAGTGGGTGTGCATCCAACTTGCTTGCTCATGAAGACCTAGGGCATTTTGAGGAAGCCCATCATTGGAATATACAAGCCAGGTCTATAATGAAAAGTTCCCACTAGTATATGAAAGTGACAACATGGGAGACTCTCTATCATGAAGATCATGGTGCTACTTTGAAGCACAAGTGTGATAAAAGGATAGTAGCATTGTCCCTTCTCTCTTTTTCTCTCATTTTTTTAATTTGGGCCTTTTCTCTTTTTTTATGGCCTCTTTTCTTTCTTTTATTTTTTTTCTTTTTCGTCCGGAGTCTCATCCCGACTTGTGGGGGAATCATAGTCTCCATCATCCTTTCCTCACTGGGACAATGCTCTAATAATGATGATCATCACACTTTTATTTTCTTACAACTCAACAATTACAACTCAATACTTAGAATAAAATATGACTCTATATGAATGTCTCCGGCGGTGTACCGGGATATGCAATGACTCATGAGTGACATGTATTAAAGAATTACGAACGGTGGCTTTGCCACAAATACGATGTCAACTACATGATCATGAAAAGCAATATGACAATAATGGAGTGTGTCATAATAAACGGAACGGTGAAAAGTTGTATGGCAATATATCTCGGAATGGCTATGGAAATGCCATAATAGGTAGGTATGGTGGTTGTTTTGAGGAAGGTATATGGTGGGTGTATGATACTGGCGAAAGGTGCGCGGTATTAGAGAGGCTAGCAATGGTGGAAGGAAGAAAAGTGTGTATAATCCATGGACTCAACATTAGTCATAAAGAACTCATATACTTATTGCAAAAATCTACAAGTTATCAAAGCAAAGTATTACGCGCATGCTCCTAGGGGGATAGATTGAAAAGACCATCGCTCGTCCCCGACCGCCACTCATAAGGAAGAAAATCAATAAATAAATCATGCTCCGACTTCATCACATAATGGTTCACCATACGTGCATGATACGGGAATCACAAACTTTAACACAAGTATTTCTCAAATTCACAACTACTCAACTAGCACAACTTTAATATCACCATCTTCATATCTCAAAACAAGTATCAAGTATCAAACTTCTCATAGCATTCAACACACTCATAAGAGAATTTTATTATTAATCTTGTATACCTAGCATATAAGGATTTTTAGGCAAATTACCATGCTATTTAAGACTCTCAAAATAATCCAAGTGAAGCATGAGAGATCAATAGTTTCTATAAAACAAATCCACCACCGTGCTCTAAAAGATATAAGTGAAGTACTAGAGCAAAAATATATAACTCAAATGATATAAGCGAAGCACATAGAGTATTCTAACAAATTCCAAATCATGTATGGCTCTCTCAAAAAGGTGTGTAAAGCAAGGACGATTATGTTAAACTAACAAATAAAGACTCAAATCATACAAGACGCTCCAAGCAAAACATATATCATGTGGTGAATAAAAATATAGCTCCAAGTAAAGTTACCGATAGAAGTAGACGAAAGAGGGGATGCCTTCCGGGGCATCCCCAAGCTTTGGCTTTTAGGTGTCCTTAGATTATCTTGGGGGTGCCATGGGCATCCCCAAGCTTAGGATCTTGCCACTCCTTGCTCCATAATCCATCAAATCTTTCCCCAAAACTTGAAAACTTCACAACACAAAACTTAAAATAGAAAATCTCGTGAGCTCCGTTAGCGAAAGAAAAAAAAATACCACTTAAAGGTACTGTAATGAACTCATTCTATATTTATATTGGTGTTAAACCTACTGTATTCCAACTTCTCTATGGTTTATAAACTATTTTACTAGCCAAAGATTCATCAAAATAAGCAAACAACACACGAAAAGTAGAATCTGTCAAAAACAGAACAGTCTGTAGTAATCTGTAGCTAGCGCAAGATCTGGAACCCCAAAAATTCTAAAATAAATTTATGGACCTGAGTAATTTATCTATTAATCATCTGCAAAAATAATTAACTAAATAGCACTTTCCAAATAAAAATTGCAGCAGTTCTCGTGAGCGCTAAAGTTTCTGTTTTTACAGCAAGATATCAAGACTTTCCCCAAGTCTTCCCAATGGTTCTACTTGGCACAAACACTAATTAAACACAAAAAAACACAACCAAAACAGAGTCTAGGTAAATTATTTATTACTAAACAGGAGCAAAAAGCAAGGAATAAAAATAAAATTGGGTTGCCTCCCAGCAAGCGCTATTGTTTAACGCCCCTAGCTAGGCATGCAAGCAAGGATAGATCTAGGTATTGCCATCTTTGGTAGGCAATCCATAAGTGGCTCTCATAATAGATTCATAAGTTAATTTAATTTTATTTCTAGGAAAGTGTTCCATGCCTTTCCTTAACGGAAATTGGAATCTAATATTTCCTTCCTTCATATCAATAATTGCACCAATCGTTCTAAGGAAAGGTCTACCAAGGATAATAGGACATGAAGGATTGTAATCTATATCAAGAACGATAACATCTACGAGCACATAATTCCTATTTGCGACAATAAGAACATCATTAATTCTTCCCATTGGTTTTTTTATAGTGGAATCCGCAAGGTGCAAGTTTAAAGAGCAATCATCAAAATCACGGAAACCTAACAAATCACACAAAGTCTTTGGAATCGTGGAAACACTAGCACCAAAATAACATAAAGCATAGAACTCATGATCTTTAATCTTAATTTTAATAGTTGGTTCCCACTCATCATAAAGTTTTATAGGGATAGAAACTTCCAACTCAAGTTTTTCTTCATAAGATTGCATCAAGGCATCAACGATATGTTTAGTAAACGCTTTATTTTGACTATAAGCATGAGGAGAATTTAGCACGGATTGCAATAAGGAAATACAATCAATCAAAGAGCAATTTTCATAATTAAATTCCTTTAAATCCAAAATAGTGGGTTTAGCAACATCTAGGGTTTTAATTTCTTCAATCCCACTTTCATCAAATTTAGCATCAAGATCTAAAAACTAAGAATTCTTGGAACGCCTTCTAGGTAAAGGTGGATCATATTCAGTCCCATCATTATTAAGATTCATATTGCAAAACAATGATTTAATAGGGGACACATCAATAACTTTTAGATCTTCATCTTTATTTTTCATAGGAACTAGAAGAACACGCTCTTATAAAGGCATCTTTCTTAGCACGCATCCTATCGGTTCTTTCTTTGCACTCATCAATGGAAATTCTCATGGCTTTGAGAGACTCATTGATATCATGCTTAGGTGGAATAGATCTAAGTTTCAAAGAATCAACAAGATAAATTCTATCAACGTTCCTAGCCAACTCATCAATCTTAAGCAATTTTTCTTCAATCAAAGCATTGAAATTCTTTTGCAAAGTAATAAATTCTTTAATATTAGTTTCAAAATCAGAGGGCATCTTATTATAATTCCATAAGAATTGTTGTAGGAATTGCCATAATTATTAGAGGGATTACTAGGATAAGGCCTAGGATTAAAGTTTCCTCTATACGCGTTGTTACCAAAATTATTCCTACCAACAAAATTCACATCCATAGATTCATTATTGTTCTCAATCAAAGTAGACAAGGGCATATCATTAGGATCAGAAGAAACACTCTTACTAGCAAATAATTTCATAAGTTCATCCATCTTTCCACTCAAAACATTAATTTCTTCTATCGCATGCACCTTTTTATTAGTAGATCTTTCAGTATGCCATTGAGAATAATTAACCATAATATTATCTTGGAGTTTAGTAGCTTCTCCTAAAGTGATTTCCATAAAAGTGCCTCCCGCGGCCGAATCTAAAAGATTTCTAGAAGCAAAATTCAGTCTGGCATAATTTTTTTGTATAATCATCCACAAATTCAAACCATGAGTAGGGCAATTATGTATCATTAATTTCATCCTCTCCCAAGCTTGTACAATATGTTCATGATCAAGTTGCTTAAAATTCATAATATCATTTCTAAGGGAGATGATTTTAGCGGGAGGAAAATACTTCGAGATAAAAGCATCTTTGCACTTGTTCCAAGAATCAATACTATTTTTAGGCAAAGACGAAAACCAAGCTTTAGCACGATCTCTTAGCGAAAAAGGAAATAGCTTCAACTTAACAATATCGTTGTCCACATCTTTCTTATTTTGCATATCACACAAATCAACGAAGCTATTTAGATGGGTAGCGGTAATGACCCACAAGTATAGGGGATCTATCGTAGTCCTTTCGATAAGTAAGAGTGTCGAACCCAACGAGGAGCAGAAGGAAATGATAAGCGGTTTCCAGCAAGGTATTCTCTGCAAGTACTGAAACAAGTGGTAACAGATAGTTTTGTGATAGGATAATTTGTAACGAGCAACAAGTAACAAAAGTAAATAAGGTGCAGCAAGGTGACCCAATCCTTTTTGTAGCAAAGGACAAGCCTGGACAAATTCTTATATAGAGAAAAGCGCTCCCGAGGACACATGGGAATATCATCAAGCTAGTTTTCATCACATTCATATGATTCGCGTTCGGTACTTTGATAATCTGATATGTGGGTGGACCGGTGCTTGGGTACTGTCCTTACTTGGACAAGCATCCCACTTATGATTAACCTCTATTGCAAGCATCCGCAACTACAACAAAAGTATTAAGGTAAACCTAACCATAGCATGAAACATGTGGATCCAAATCAGCCCCTTACGATGCAACGCATAAACTAGGGTTTAAGCTTATGTCACTCTAGCAACCCATCATCTACTTATTACTCCCCAATGCCTTCCTCTAGGCCCAAATAATGGTGAAGTGTCATGTAGTCGACGTTCACATAACACCACTAGAGGAGAACATACATCTCATCAAAATATCGAACGAATACCAAATTCACATGACTACTAATAGCAAGACTTCTCCCATGTCCTCAGGAACAAACGTAACTACTCACAAAGCATATTCATGTTCATAATCATAGGGGTATTAATATGCATATATGATCTGAACATATGATCTTCCACCAATTAAACCAACTAGCATCAACTACAAGGAGTAATTAACACTACTAGCAACCTACTAGCACCAATCCCGGACTTGGAGACAAGAATTGGATACAAGAGATGAACTAGGGTTTTGAGAGGAGATGGTGTTGATGAAGATGTTGATGGAGATTTCCCTCTCCTAATGAGAGGAGCGTTGGTGATGACGATGGTGACGATTTCCCCCTCCGGGAGGGAAGTTTCCCTGGCAGAACAGCTCTGCCGGAGCCCTAGATTGGATCCGCCAAGGTTCCGCCTCGTGGCTGCGGAGTTTCGTCCGAGAAGATGGCTTCTTATTTTTTCCATCGAAAGACTTCATATAGCAGAAGATGGCCACCGGAGGGCCACCAGGGGGCCCTCGAGGTAGGGGGCGCGCCCCCCACCCTCGTGGGCAGGGTGTGCCCCCCTGGTGAATCTCTTCCGTTGAGTATTTTTTATATATTCTGAAAACGTCTTCCGTGAAGTTTCAGGACTTTTGGAGCTGTGCAGAATAGGTCTCTAACATTTGCTCCTTTTCCAGCCCAGAATCCCAGCTGCCGGCATTCTCCATCTTTATGTAAACCTTGTAAAATAAGAGAGAATAGGCATAAGTATTGTGACATAATGTGTAATAACAACCCATAATGCAATAAATATCGATATAAAAGCATGATGCAAAATGGACGTATCAAGCGGCATCTTCACTATGAAGGCCGGAAAACGGATCTTTCATGACAAGATTCAGCAAAGCGGCATTAATTTCACAAGATTCAGCATCGGTAAGACGAGCAATCGGAGTGCTAATAAAATCATTATTGTTGGTATTGGTAAAGTCACACAATTTAGTGTTATCTTGAGCCATCGTGACAAGCAAGCAATCCAACACAGAAGCAAACAAAAAGCAAGCGGGCAAAAAGAGGCAAATAGAGAAAGAGAGGGAGGATAGAGAGAGAGGGCAAATAAAACAGCAAGGGTGAAGTGGGGGAGAGGAAAACGAGAGGCAAATGGAAAATAATGTAATGCGGGAGATAAGGGTATGTGATGGGTACTTGGTATGTTGACTTTTGCGTAGACTCCCCGGCAACGGCGCCAGAAATGGCTCATTGTCGGGAGTCAAATCTTGACTTGTGTGAACCTCCCCGGCAACGACGCCAAAAATTCTTCTTGCTACCTCTTGAGCACTGCGTTGGATTTCCTTGAAGAGGAAAGGATGATGTAGCAAAGTAGCGTAAGTATTTCCCTCGGTTTTTCAGAACCAAGGTATCAATACAGTAGGAGGTTGCGCGCGCGTCCCTAGTACCTGCACAAAACAAATAACTTCTCGCAACCAACGCGATAAGGGGTTGTCAGTCCCTTCACGGTCACTTACGAGAGTGAGATCTGATAGATATGATAAGATAATATTTTTGGTATTTTTATGATAAAGATGCAAAGTAAAATAAAAGCAAAGGAAATAACTAAGTATTGGAAGATTAATATGATGAAGATAGACCTGGGGGCCATAGGTTTCACTAGTGGCTTCTCTCAAGAGCATAAGTATTTTACGGTGGGTGAATGAATTACTGTTGAGCAATTGACAGAATTGAGCATAGTTATGAGAATATCTAGGTATGATCGTGTATATAGGCATCACGTCTGAGACAAGTAGACCGACTCCTGCCTGCATCTACTACTATTACTCCACTCATAGACCGCTATCCAGCATGCATCTAGAGTATTAAGTTCATGAAAACAGAGTAACGCTTTAAGCAAGATGACATGATGTAGAGGGATAAATTCATGCAATATGATAAAAAAAACATCTTGTTATCCTTGATGGCAACAATACAATACGTGCCTTGCTGCCCCTACTGTCACTGGGAAAGGACACCGCAAGATTGAACCCAAAGCTAAGCACTTCTCCCATTGCAAGAAAGATCAATCTAGTAGGCCAAACCAAACTGATAATTCGAACAGACTTGCAAAGATAACCAATCATACATAAAAGAATTCAGAGAAGATTCAAATATTGTTCATAGATAATATTGATCATAAACCCACAATTCATCGGTCTCAACAAACACAACGCAAAAAGAAGATTACATCGAATAGATCTCCACAAGAGAGGGGGAGAACATTGTATTGAGATCCAAAAAGAGAGAAGAAGCCATCTAGCTAATAACTATGGACCCGAAGGTCTGAGGTAAACTACTCACACTTCATCGGAGAGGCTATGGTGTTGATGTAGAAGCCCTCCGTGATGGATGCCCCCTCCGGCGGAGCTCCAGAACAGGCCCCAAGATGGGATCTCGTGGATACAGGAAGTTACGGCGGTGCAATTAGGGTTTTGGCTCCATTTGATATTCCTTTTCTTCGAAACCTTAAAATAGGAAAAAAAAACAGCAATTCTGGGCTGGGCCTCTGGTTAATAGGTTAGTCCCAAAAATAATATAAAAGTGGATAATAAAGCCCAATAATGTCAAAAACAGTAGATAATATAGCATGGAGCAATCAAAAATTATAGATACGTTGGAGACGTATCACCGCCCCCTACAACCACTAGCTGGTTGGCTGCTCGGCGAGAAACTGACACTGGTCATTGAGAGCATCCCATCCTCCGATGACTTTGAGCGAAAATCATCAAGCGAGGAAAAACCCAAAACCCAAACCAAACACCTACAAACCCAAAGTGATTGAGCATCACTGAAGAGATTGTTCCTGTTTGGAACCGACGATTGTTACCTTCGAAGACTGTGCATCTTCCAGATGGTTAGGCGTCATGGTCTAGAGCACCCAAGCGGAAATTGTGGATCGCTGAGTGACCGAGTTTGTGAAGGTTTGGAAGTCACCTGAAGACTTACCACGAGTGATTGGGCGAAGTCTGTGTGACCTTAGCTCAAGGAGAATACAGTGAGGACTGTGTGTCTGGGACTGTGTGTCCTCAGGTTTAAATACCTAGGCGCTCCAACCAGACATACGACTGTCACAGCAGTTGGAACTGGTCTACCAAATCATTGTCTTCACTGAGCTAACTGGTTCTATTTCCTCAACCCTTTCATTTCCTCATTACTGTGTCGATGTACTTGATCATTACTGTTTGAAGAGTTTGACCGAAGACTTTCTCAATTTCCTCAGTTCAAATTCTTCAGTCAGTTTGTCTTCAGCCTTCTTATCCTGTGTTTATGCTTTCTGTACTCATTGCTTGTTTCCATTTCACCATGTTGACTATGCTACTGCTTTGTTATACTTACTCCTGAGTACTTATTCCGCTGCTAAGTAGTTCGTTCTTTAGGAATTTCCTCACCCTGAAATTCCTCAGTGATGAATTTGAAAAAATTGCCTATTCACCCCCCTCTAGTCGATATAATGCACTTTCAGGGGGGCACCCCAAAGGCACACCAATAGTTCTCTTAGCCGTGTGCGGTGCCCCCTCCACAGTTTACTCCTTCGGTCATAGCGTCGCAGTGCTTAGGCGAAGCCCTGTGCGGATCACATCACCATCACCGTCACCACGCCGTCGTGCTGACAGAACTCTCCCTCGACCCTCTGCTGAATCAAGAGTTCGAGGGACGTCATCGAGCTGAATGTGTGCTGAAACGGAGGTGTTGTACGTTCGGTACTAAGATCGGTTGGATCGTGAAGACGTTCGACTACATCAACGGCCTTAATCTAACACTTCCGCTTTTGGTCTACGAGGGTACGTGGACACACTCTCCCCCTCTCGTTGCTATGCATCTCCTAGATAGATCTTGCGTGAACGTAGGAATTTTTTTGAAATTGTATGCTACGTTCCGCAACAAAACACGTATCATCACGAAAGTTGGTCTTTTATAGTGGGGCCCGACAAGGTTTTTGGGAGCGTCTCAGCGCAATTGTTCACTTTAGACCAACTACATCCATGACGATCGACCATCTATTTCGATTACATCCTCTATGATGGATGACCACGTCATCTCCACCATCATGGTCAACGACACTGTTGCGTTGCTGTTTGCAGCGAATTCGTATGTCTTGTTCATATCCACATTGGTAGTGCTTTTTTAGGGAAAGAAAAGAAATATGTTGTGTACTTTTATAGAAAGAACTACACATGCCTGAAAAAGAGTACAACAATATAACAACAAAACAACCGAATGAGCCAAGCTATCTAAAAGAGCTAACCCAGGCTTCAAAGTGTATGTATTCTTTAATATTTGCTATGAGGATGATCCATTTCAGCCGTTCTTCATAAAAAAAACTTACGACACAAAGATTAGGAGAAATGCCTTTGAAAATAAGGTCGTTTCACGTGTTCCAACTACCCATTAAACCAAGACGATGATTTCTAGAGAAAATGGCACACCTAAAAGCCCTCCTATATGCTCAATGTCTTCATAAATTCATTGATCATTAGGGGCACAAATGGGATAAAGAGATGACTAACACATTTGGGCGAATGGGCAATGCAAGGAAAGGTGATCTCTAGTTTCAAGCACCTGCATGCCACACATAACACAAGTGTAGTTAGAGATAAAAAATCATTTGAAGGAAGGGCTCTTGTGTTGAGTCGATTTTGAAGTAACACCCTAGAAGAAATGTGTGCCACGGTTGATAACATGTCTTCCAAATCCATTTGAGAGTTGGCATGATTACATGATCAATATTTAGTAAATTATATGCCTTGGATACTTGAAATTTTGAAGCACAAAGAGGAATTTCCAATAATCTGCATTACTTGCGAGTTGTATATTCTAACTTAGATTGTTTAATTCATGAAATTGAGCAAAAGCCTCTTCAGATAGCGGTAAGTGAAACTGGCCAGTTAAATCCTCCATGTTCCATAGAACTTGTAAAGAGATATGGGTATCCGAGGAAAAGGAATGCAAATGTGGCCAAGTTTGAAGCTTTTTCCATATCCTATCATTTGTCATTGCATAGATCAACATATTAATCATTCTCAGCAAAGCAAGTGACATAAGTACATATACTAAAGCGGCTAGCATTTGATTTTTCTATTTTTTTCTTTTTTTCTTACAACTACTTTTTATTTACATGTACAGTAGTGAACAGTGATGATACCACTTACAAATAGTAAACTTTGTGACAAGTGCCTTCCCACAAGGAGTGATTACCTATAAACAGGGACCACTTATGAACACTTACCACCTATGCACAGTATTGCAAAAAAATGGCTTTTTGTGTACTGAATATTATCATAGTTTTTTTATATATTCCAAAAAAGATCTTCATGTATGTTTTATTGCATACGTATTGCTTTGCAAATTGTTTACTTTGTTGCCCCTAACACAATTATGTCATGCTATATTTTAGACTTGCTTAAAATAATTACCTAAAGTGAAATACACACATATCTAAAGGGTAACTTAAAAATCAGAGTGGCAAAAAGATAGGCCTAACAAATACCAATTTAGTTAATCTGATCTATATTTATATTATGTGATAATTAATTTAATTATTGATCATCATTTCACATCAATTTTACTGTGAAGCCAGAACCGAAGGAAAAATATAGCATCTTCCGTGGCAACCTTCTTTTTTATTGTTTAAAAAGGTGTTGCTCATTTTATTTTTCCATTGATTCCTTCTTATGGACTGTTGCCCCATAATTTTATTTCCCACTGACATTTTGACTGAAATCCTTTTTTTGGACTCCGAACTGGATCTTGATTTTTGGAGAACATTAACCTGAATAAACCGTAACAGTTAACAAAAAGAAACCAAATATTATTTCCACAACAATAACTTTTTCTACAACAATAACTTTAACCTGAATAAATCGGAATATACCCATACCAACTCCAAGACAACTAGATCGGCACTTTGTATGAACAATACCTGAAATGTAAACCGGAACAACATCAGCACAATACATCTGTGTGAATAGTAATCCAGATAAAATACAAAAGGAAAACTTGAGATTTTTTTATAAATGCGATTAAAGATTGTTTCCTCCTTTTTAGATGTTTATATTACCTACGGTTGAGAAATTAGGTGGGGTGCATTACACCTCCTATAGGTCGGTTTACCCTAGAAATATCTTGATCTGGGTCCCACCACACACCGCTTATCTCACTCGTAGGCCACTCTTTGTGAGACATCGTCGACCGCTTTCTCCTCCTAAAACAGTTCTTTTTGACGCCCCTCCACTCTCTTGCTTCGTCCCTCTCCCGATCCCCAATGAGTTTAAGTAAATCTGCAATGAATATGTTTAGATAATTTTTACCCTATTTCAATGGGTCATGTTTAACTGTTCCAACTCTTTATTAAGATAATTGTGTTCATACAATCTGATGTAATAGTAGAAGAGTATGGAGCAATTTACCAAGCAACAAACTAACACGTGGATTTCACTTAGCTAAAAGAAGATCTAACCATGACATGGAAGACTACTATCGGTGTCAAAACCGGCGGATCTCGGGTAGGGGGTCCCGAACTGTGCGTCTAAGGCGGATGGTAACAGGAGGCAGGGAACACAATGTTTTACCCAGATTCGGACCCTCTTGATGGAGGTAAAACCCTACGTCCTGCTTGATTAATATTGATGATATTGGTAGTACAAGAGTAGATCTACCACGAGATCAGAGAGGCTAAACCCTAGAAGCTAGCCTATGGTATGATTGTTGTATATCTATCAAATAGCCTGGCCCTGGTTTATATAATGCACCAGAGGCCTAGGATAACAAGAGTCCTAGCCGAATACGCCGGTGGGGGAGGAGTCCTTGTCTTGACCACCAAGTCTTGTGGAATCTTCCTTGTATGCGGCAGCTGTCCGAACTAGCCCATGAGTATATTGCCATGGGGGTCCTCGGCCCAATCTAACTGACCGGGAGACGACATGGTGAGTACCCCCTAGTCCAGGACACCGTTAGTAGCCCCCTGAACCGGTCTTCAAGTTAGGGACACTCCTCGATTCTTCCGAACTGTTCTTCATCTTTGGTTGTCGGTCTTGAAAACTGGTTCAACAAATCTTCTCATCTTCAATCTTGAGGATTGCCGAAATGCATTCGACGAGTTTACACGTCGGGTATCCGAGGAGCCCCATTAAGTTTCCGGCCTTTATCAATGCCTTGTTATTTTTATGCCACACCTCGGGTTTGAAGTTGTTCCCGGGAGGCAGTGTCCTCTTGCATCCGAGTTCTAAGGTCGGACTGCATTCGAGGTATTTCTTGCAGCCGAGCACCAATGCCGGACTGCTTTCGAGCTTCAACGCCGAAATGTATCCGAGCTCCAACGCCGAAATATATCCGAGCTCCAACGCCGGACTTTGTCCAAGCTCCAACGCCAGACTATATCTGAGGTGTCATATCACCTTGGTTCAAAAAAGTTGAAGGAGTTTAGCCGAGCTTAATGCCGGAAATGCCCTCTATGGAGCCAGCCACTAGCGACCGAGCTTTATGCCGGACTGCTTCCGAGGTGGTGTACCACCCCGACTGTGGGCCGATTTTTTTTTATTGGTGCAATTTATTCTCTGCCGAGATATATAGTCAGTAGCCCTCAAGGTGTGTATCGGTCTAAAACCCGAGATGCACCTGAAGGATGATGTAAGACCGCTGATCCTAGTAGCCGCTGAGACTCAGGTTGATTTGCAAAATCGGCCTGAGGACCAAGTCCTAGCTCGACAGAATACTTCGGGACACAAAAAGCGGCGTGCTCAGTCCTTGAGACTCAGGTTGGGTGCGGCCGACCAACCTGAGGATCAAAATCTCGTCGGAAACTGTATTGCACTTAAAATTTTCTGCATTGAACAGGCAATGCAGTAGCCCCCGAGACACTGGTCGGGTGGCAACACCAGATCAGGGGATCGATGTGCCCCTTTAATATTTGTAAATAATAAGCCCGAAGCCCAGTAGCCTAGTAGCCCCCGAGCCTTAATGCGGGCACGGGTGGCCGAATTAAGGATCGATATCCATAGTAAAATCACAAATTATGTGTAATGACTCTATGTATCCAAGTACTTTACGTCATTAATGCTTGGATCCACATTGTACAAAACTTTGTTGACCGACCATCGGCTTCCACCTCCTCGGCCAGTAGCCGAGGAGTGTTTGTCCTACTTTATAAAGCCTTTATGAGGGCAAAGATTTATGACAAAAAGGCAATCTGGCCATACGGTTTTATAAACAAAGGTACGCAGAGAGATATGTTATATTACTGTTTAACATAAGAAATGTCTTCCAAAGAAAATTGTCCCGCTATTGGTTCCTTTCTTTGGGTTGTCATGCTAAGCATGATCATGAAACCTCAGTTCTAATGTAAGAGCAAAATATCGAGGATTTAGTTTGGGAGGCCAGTTAATAGCCCCCGGTAGTGCTCGGCGACAGTCGAGGTCAAGTCGTGAACACTTCGGCCATTGTTATGAATGGCCCGTCATTTAGCACATTCATCAGATCGCTGACCAGTTTACGCTTATTGTGACAGTCAGTTTTTGGCTTTCTCCACTGAGGTGCTTAACCATGTGAGCTGGAAGCACAATTGCAGTGGTTCTCCCTTTGCATGCCTAGCCGAACAAAGCGGAACATAGGAAGCAAGTGCAGGAGCCAGGCAACCCAACTATTAACCGAAGACACAATTCGAAACTGATGCATATATAACAATATCCGAGAATATTTTTGCCGGATCTCTAAAGGTGTCCGGCGTTGCACTGTGAGACTTGTGCTGAAAACACACAAATAGTTTAAAAGTGTCATAAGCTTGGAAAACCAAAAAAACGTCAGTAAAAACTTGACGTCCGAACACTTATTATAAAACCGCTCATATAAATTTAAGAGCCCCTAAGTGACTTGGGTAAAAGAATTTTATGTATAATGATTGTATGTACCGAAGTACTAATATTATATCTTTTTTCACCCGAACTTTAAACGCGTCTTAACCGACCGTCGGCTTCTCCCTCTTCGGTCAAGAACCGAAAAGTGTTATGTACTCCACATGTTGAGAATATTGATAGTGTTTCCGATAACCAGGCAACCGCGCCATAAGGCTGTAACAGACAAAGCGCGCTCAGGGAACTTATGCTATATTACAGACGAAGTGTAAGAAGCATCTTCGAAGAAAATAGTACCCCCACCAATACCTTTCTTCGGTGCTCATTATTATTATGAGACTTGCGCAATAGATTTTTTGTACTCATGAGTTCCGTTGTGTGCCGACCATGATTGAAAACAATAAGAGCGCTAACTTTTGGCTTCACCCAATCTGAGGTCAGAGCTCGGAGGACCCGGTTGTGACAATCGCAGAGGTGCTCCCTTTACTCCCTGGCCGAACAATCGGGAACGTAGGGGTAAGCACAGGAGCCAGGCAACCCAGCATGCAAATCGCTTAAGTCAATATGGTGCATATTGTGGCGTAATACACGAACAAGGAACGAAGCCGTACAAGTATAATCATATGCAAGAGGAAAAGCTTCATAAAGGAAGCCCCCAAATAAATGGGGTATTTAAATTTGTGTGTCACAAACAAAGTTTTGACAAGGAGATTCTCTACAAGCAACTTTTTTTTAAAAAGGTATAATGCTTGGTCGAACCGAACACAAGTTAAAAATTTAAAACTTTGAGCATGAAGGCAACTTAGCTGGTTAATGTGTTCAATATTGATGACGCGGCCTGAGCTTGATGCGGGACAAGGTTCCATCCCCCAAGCCGGTCCCAAGGTGGCGGAGCAAAGAGCTCGACACTCCGAAGTGGTGACATAGCACGGTCAATGCGGGCCGACAGAGTGATGCCGAAGTCCCTGGCCTGGGGTAATAAAGTGTTGACGAAGCCCCCCGTCCAGCCGAGGTGACGTGGTATGTCAGTACGCCGAGTTGACGATACTGCCCAACCCGGATCATTTTCTTATGCACAAAAAATAGTGCAAACCGGAGATAATAGTAATAATAATAATTAAAAAATTGTTGCATAATAAATAATTTATGCAAAGTGAGTAATAAAAGAAATATGGCCTGGCGCCGAAGTCAATGTTGATGCAGGGCGTCGGCGTGATGCGGTAAAGGTGTGGCAAAGCCTGAATTCACAGGTCGGTCCGAGTTCCGGATGCGGCGTTCACCAGACCATGTACGGAAACTGACCGAACCACCATGCGATCGTCGTTAATGCGGCCATCATTTGATAGACCTGTGTACATATGATGAACAAACCAGAGTAATAATTCCTTGGGAAAAATAAACCCGAACAAGCAAAAAATACTAGGATTAATAGCACCTGGTTTATTTGTTGTAGCAATCCGAAGAAAGGTGATTCCGAAAATTGGGACTCGATCCGCACACCCATTGCCTGATGGGCGATAAAGCGGCGGTATGGTGATGCTGGCAAAGGTTGGCTCGCCGAGGCAAAGCCCTCGGTCCAGCTAACGTGACGGAGCTAGTCGGCTAGTGACGCCGAAGTCTCCGGAGTAGGTTGAGGAAGAGATGACGAAGCCCCCGGTCCAGCCAAGATGTCGAAGCCTCGATGTCAGCCGATGAGTCGAAGTAGGTCGGCATGATGGACACCAGCTTGAAGAAGCAATAGTGCAGCCTTGCCGATGCAGGTCATGACGTGGTCGATGCCGGCTTGATGAAGTGACCGTGCGGCGATGCCGGTATGCCCGCTCCGTGTAATCCGTGGGGTGGCGATGTTGGTGATGATTTATCCTTCACGATGCTGGACTCTTGTTCAGCTTGCCGAGATGATGATCCAAAGAAGTTGAGCTCGGCTCAACAAAGTGACGACGTGTCTAGCGCAGGTCAGCAGTCTTGGAGCAATATTGCCAGACTGGTTTGACACCAGCATGATGATGAAGATGACCTTAGGGGAGGCTTAAAAATTTACAGGCACATGTTTAAAAACAACGCACAATACCCTAGAAGAGAATTCCTCTAAAAAGGTTGTCCAATATCACGTTCATAAAGAAACATGAATTCGGGTCGGATCAGTATTCGCGCAGAAAACGGATCCGAAAATTTGTCCACTCATCGGAAGGCTCCCGGAGTTTGAACCATCGGATTGAGCTGAAATTTGGAGGGGTGGTAGATATGGGAATTTTGCAGTAGATGAACGGTTGGATCTTCCAAAGGACCTCAGAGCTGGGCTCTGGAGACCACGCCCTAAACTCATCCAGATTCCCGTCCAGATTTGACAGGGCTCTGGTATATCGTAGATCGTCGGAGGTTCCTCCATCGGAACTCAACAAAATTTTGCATGGTTGTTGTAGACTTAATTCCGCACAATTCCACCAAAGGGATCAAAGCGATGCTCTAAGAGGTGGTGGCAGCGGATAAAAGTTTCATGTTCGGAAAAACAACACGGTCGCCCGAGGGCAATGTTGACGTTGAGCCCCCGGGCTCCATGGATGATTCCTCCATGATCTTGATAGAGACCAGAGTTGATGTTGATGAAGGCCCTCGTCTGAACATGATGATCGGAGATGGAGCACGGTCCTCGGTCGAGCCAAGGTGACCAGTCGAGCCAGCGATGAAGATGTCGGCATCGCAGTTGACCTGCAAACGAGCCATCGATCCTTTTGCCGATCACACAGCAGAACTCTCAATGAAAACACCAATGTCGATGTCAAAACTGGCGGATCTCGGGTAGGGGGTCCCGAACTGTGCGTCTAAGGCGGATGGTAACAGGAGGCAGGGAACACGATGTTTTACCCAGGTTCTGGCCCTCTTGATGGAGGTAAACCCCTACGTCCTGCTTGATTAATATTGATGATATGGGTCGTACAAGAGTAGATTTACCACGAGATCAGAGAGGCTAAACCCTAGAAGCTAGCCTATGGTATGATCGTTGTATATCTATCGACTAGCCTGGCCCTGGTTTATATAATGCACCAGAGGCCTAGGATAACAAGAGTTCTAGCTGAATACACCGGTGGGGGAGGAGTCCTTGTCTTGACCACCAAGTCTTGTGGAATCTTCCTTGTATGCGGCAGCTGTCCGAACTGGCCCATGAGTATACGGCCATGGGGGTCCTCGGCCCAATCTAACTGACCGGGAGACGATGTGGTGAGTACCCCCTAGTCCAGGACACCGTCAACTACCATGCAGCAGATCATAAATTCAAAAATGATGACAAACTTGGTCCCTTTTGCAATTTATGATGGCTATTTGGGAGATATCGTGTCCAACTTTTTGAATTTTTTTAACAATGTACTAAAAATGTAACTCTTCCTTTTTGTTTTTTGTTTTCCATTCATGTAAACATAAAGTGCATGATATCTATATATAATGCTAATGTGGTGATAAGTTATGTGGTATTTTTTAGCCTCTCTTCTGTTCAAGACCTCAAGAAGTGGTTCAAAATGTACAGAAATAAGTACGTTGTTGAAATGATCTCAAATAATTTGGTACTGACAATATCACATGTGCTCATTGAAACATGACGTATTTACCAGTTTACAATGTGTCATCTAAAAACTCCTTTACAATGCTTCTATATTTTTAAATAATTCTTTTAGAGTTCATTGTATGTCATCTTGCTTTGATAAAAAGTTTTTTTATTTGTCCTTTAGCTATTTTGTAATTGCAGCACCACAACATAGAGATTGGAATTGATAACGTTTGGTGGGATGCCCTATTAAAGATTCTAAAGAGTAAATACAAGATTGTTTTGTGTTATGTATTTCTTTTTTACATACATTTGGGGGGGGTGATATTTTACCTATTTAGTGCAACATTTATCTCCCTTTTTTAGTTGAACATTTATCTCCCTTGGTGAGTATATTCTATGGATGAAGACAGAGCAAATAATGATTATCTATATTCTGTTTCCGGACAATTGGTCCAGACAAAATATTGTACTGCATATATTCTTTCAACATAAACTACTCAATTACATTTTACTTCAAATTAATAAGTGAAAAGCTTTACGACCTACATTCTTATTTATTAGATTACGAATTCCTTATGAGTAGGAATTAAGTCCATAAGCAAAAATAGTTCCTACTAAATGAGGTTCGGTTATATGGCTTTGTAGGAGAATAGTGGGTCAAAGCATAAGATAGTGAAGGTGATCCATAATATAGATAGGAACAAAGAGTTACTGCAATTTTTCCAAAGAATCCATGGATTATGGCTAAATATAGATGAAGATATAGCATATAAGATGTCATTGCAATCGGTAATCCAAGGTGCAAAGTATCTGAACATTATCCATAGGATAAACTATTGGATGAGCCCTATTTGTAGTTTACGAAAAATAAACCATCTCTTCCTTCTTTTGATATCACCCCTTGATATGTAGCCAATGAACAAGGAATGCACTACGTGCTCAATAGCAGAAACTACACAAGGACCTACATGAAACTATTCACTGAACAAAAATTGTCACTCAATCAACCTCTTCTCTCCACTTCATATTCCTTTTCTTTAACCAAATGAAAAACAAAGATCTAGACAAGCTCTCTTACGGGCGCGGCATGATGCCGTGCTTTTTGTGGCGCTAGTTAGCTTTATAAGTCCGCAACATCTTAAGATAATCTCTCTACCAGAAGGAGGATTGAGAAAGTTGATCAGTGGGTAGACCTTATTAATAATAGGCTTCCCAGATGAGGTTCACACAAGGTAGGTAAACATGATTAATGAATGCGTCCACCATCTTGAGAAGGCGACAATTGTTCTGGGTGTGTTGATCTATTCCTAAGCCCCTTCATTCTTGGTCGTGCAAATCAAATCCCAAGCAACAAGAGGAGGAATCTTCTTTTTCAATGTCTATCCCTCTCCAAAACCAGTGCCTTATGTACTTATCTAACTGCCGGATGATGCCCTTGTATAACTACAAGTATCCCATAAGTGGGCAATGCCGACAAACCAACATTTACCATTAGTAAGCTGCCATGATAGCTCAAGAATTGTGAGCAAACACTTAATCTCTTTTGAGTTCTCTCAATGATATACATGAAAATCTACATCCTTGGCTTTGAAAAACTATGGGGGACACAAAGATACGACAACATGATAGCCTAGAATGTGAGAAAGTCCTTGAACTTTCATGATCATGTACATTTATAGTTATCAAACTGGATTTTTGATAATTAACTTTCAAACCAAAGGTTCTGAAAAAAAACTAGGACTTTGAGCTGAGTGAATTGGAGAGGGCAAGCTTGTAAAACTATCAAAGTATCATCATGCATATTGAAGAGTGGGAAAGTTTGGACATGAAAGAAACCTGACACATGGCTGAATGACTCCTATTTGCATGGTGTCATTCAGAATTGCTTGTAAAAAATCAAATGCCGACATAAATAGAAGTAGGGATAGAGGATCACCCTGTTTAACTCCTCTTCTACATATAAAACAAGCTCCCAGGGCACATTTTAGAAGGACAACGGAGGTAGCCAAGGAAAAAATTTGATTATTCTAGTAAGACCTTTTATTGCCAAACCCTTTTTGCCTAAGGATAACCATAAGCATTCCATGATCAAGCTTATCAAAATCGTGTTTCAAAATCTAGCTTTGAAACAACAGTAGGATGTTTGCTTTTGGGGCATTTGAACATATACTCATATGCCCAAGGACTAGAACCTTGGATAGTCCTAAAATTATATTGGTTAACATGTATCAATTTCGAGACGATGGATTGCAATGTGTTAGCTAGGAGCTTAGTAAGGAGCTTGATAGTGCAAATCTAAAGAGAAAATGGCCTACAATCATTGACTCGAGAAACACCTGTCGTTTTGGTATTAGAGAAATGAAAGAGTCGTTGATACTTTGAGGGATGAGTTTCCCTTATAAAAGTGGTCACAAAAATCATATAAAACTTTTCTTAAAATGGGCCAATTTTTTTGGATGAAGTCTGTATAAACCATCAGGTCCAAGAAATTAATTAAAAGGTAATTCCTTGATGATAGCATCAATCTCTTCAAGGGTGAAAGGTTATCCTAAAAAATCAAAGCCAGTATGGGGCTCCAAGAGACTGAGAAGTTCAGTAGGAATATCAAAATTGTTAGTCTGACACAATCTCCCTTTAAAAAGCATCATCTAAGGGCACTACCTTAGCATCATGATTAGAAAAAATAGACCCATTAATTAGGAAATACCAAAGTGCCAATGTTATTATTCCTATGTTGTACTATGGCCACGGAGTGAAGAAAATATAGAATTTCACTTCATAAAGGCACCCAATTAATTTCGCCCCTCTGTTACCAATAGACTTTCTACCGCTGATGCTACAAAGTCAGGTGGGCCTCAAGATCTTTCCTAAGAGCATATTTAGAACTTGTGAGATCTTTGAATTTTTCGTAGAATCAATCAGGGTAATCAAAGCATTGGTATCAGCAATATCCTCCTTAATAATAGTGTAACGCCCTTGATGCAGCTATATCTCCCACGTGTCGAAGCACGACTTAGAGGCATAACCGCATTGAAAGCAATGTCGCAAGTGAGATAATCTTCACACAACCCATGTAATACATAAGGGAAAGAGATACATAGTTGGCTTACAATCGCCACTTCACACAATTACATGAAACAAAGCATTACATCATCCAGATACAATCAAGGTCCGACTACGGAACCAAAATAAAAGAAGACTACCCCAAATGCTACACAGATCCCCGAACGTCCTGACTGGGCTCCACTACTGATCAACTAGAACGAAACAACACAAAGGACAAGATCTTCATCGAGCTCCTCCTTGAGCTTGGTTGCGTCATCTGCACGGTTCAACGGCACCTGCAAACTGGTTTTGGAAGTATCTGTGAGCCACGGGGACTCAGCAATCTCGTACCCTCACGATCAAGACTATTTAAGCTTATAGGTAGGGTAAAAGGTATGAGGTGGAGCTGCAGCAAGCGACTAGCATATATGGTGGCTAACATACGCAAAAGAGAGCGAGAAGAGAAGGCAAAGCATGGTCGAACAACTATGATCAAGAAGTGATCCTAGAACAACCTACGTCAAGCATTACTCCAATACCGTGTTCACTTCCCGGACTCCGCCAAGAAGAGACCATCACGGTAACACACGCGGTTGATGTATTTTAATTAAGGTCATCTTCAGGTTTTCTATAACCGAACATTAACAAATTCCCATCTTCCCATAACTGCGGGCACGGCTTTCGAAAGTTCAAATCCCTGCAGGGGTGTCCCAACTTAGCCCATCACAAGCTCTCATGGTTAACGAAGGATATTCCTTCTAGCGGGAAGACCCGGTCAGGCTCGGAATCCCGGTTACAAGACATTTCAACAATGGTAAAACAAGACCAGCAAAGCCACCCAGATGTGCCGACAAATCCCGATACGAGCTGCACATATCTCGTTCTCAGGGCACACCGGATGAGCCAGACGTCGGGTAAGCCAGCCCAGAGTTGCCCCTGGTAGCCTCGGACATCGCTCAGTTTGGACCAACACTTAGAGAAGCACTGGCCCGGGAGGGTTAAAATAAGATGACCCTTGAGCCGGCCGACTCAAGGGAAATAAAAAGGCTAGGTGGCAAATGGTAAAACCAATGTTGGGCCTTGCTGGAGGAGTTTTATTCAAGGCGAACTGTCAAGGGGTTCCCATTATGACCCAACCGCGTAAGGAACGCAAAATCTGGGAACATAACACCGATATGACGGAAACTAGGGCGGCAAGAGTGGAACAAAACACCAGGCATAAGACCGAGGCTTCCACCCTTTACCAAGTATATAGATGCATTAATTAAATAAGAGATATTGTGATATCCCAACAAGTAAACATGTTCCAACAAGGAACAACATCTCCATGTTCCAACAAGGAACAAACTTCAATCTTCACCTGCAACTAACAACGCTATAAGAGGGGTTGAGCAAAGCGGTAACATAGCCAAACAACAGTTTGCTAGGATAAGGTGGGTTAGAGGCTTGGATTAACAATATGGGAGGCATGATAAGCAAGTGGTAGGTATCGTAGCATAGGCATAGCAAAAGAGCGAGCATCTAGCAAGCAAAGATAGAAGTGATTTCGAGGGTATGGTCATCTTGCCTGAGATCCCGCAAGGAAGAAGAACGAGTCCATGAAGAAGACAAACGGACGTAGTCGAACGAATCCTCACAAACACGACGTTATCGAAACCAACCCGAAGAAGCAACACCGGAAAGAAGCAAACAACATAGCAAACAAACATCACATAAGCATGGCACGATGCACAAACAAGTATGATGCATGTCCGGTTTAAAAAGGCATGGCATGGCAAAATGCACAAACAATCCTACAAATTAAGTGGAGCTCAACATGTAACTCCGTTGCATATTGACGAAACACCACATTCAAGTTATTTAGTTCGATCTCGTTTAGGTGCCCAACAATATTAAATGTTGTTAAACATGGCAAGAGATGAGGCATAACAAAACTATACCATCTAAACAATTTAAATGGGGCCGGATATAACAAACAACAAACCCGGTAAAACCCCATATGCATTTAGCAAATTAATACAAACAACAATTTTAAACATTCTTGATGTTGTTAACATGATGCGGATGACATGAACAAGTTTATGCATTTTTTATTAAAAGTTTGACAAGAGCATTATGAAGCATTTGTCACCGTGGTGGAAAGGAAAGGGGTGCCACGGCAACGATAACGAAAACGATGCCACGGCAATGTTCCAGTTCCAGTAACTCAATTGAGATACCGATGCAAAGGAGAAGTGTGCGGATGCATGCAAAAGATGGTGGGCCGCTCCCAGATTCCGGGTGTCCCACGAGACGACGGTAACAAGGCAAAAGAGGGGCAACGTGCATCGACAATTCGAACATGGTTTGAACATGAGCATCTCAAACATCACAAGCATTCGATCACGGATGTCGTCTCGATGGTTATACCTTCGAAGCGTGTGTTCTCAGAGCGGTTCGGGTCAAGCGGTGTAGTCGTTCACGATCGTCGTGGGAAGTAGTGGTACTCGGCGATGGTAGAGGAAGTAGTTGTTCACATGACGGTAGTCGAACTTGACGGTTCCGTTACACGGGTCTTCGGCAACGGTAGTGGTACCCATTTTGTAGTCGTGCACATTCCATAGATGTTCGAAGTCATGGCGAGGATCTTGACGTCCACGGTTCTTCGAGGGTCGACGGTACATGTTCTGTAGACGTTCGGGCGGCGGTAGTGGTACACGTTTAACGTCGACGATAGTTGTTCACGGTTCGTAGACGAACTTGGCGTATCCGTGCAGTGGTCGAACTTGAGGTGGTCCCGGACCGGCTGGACTTGGCGCATCCGATAGCAAAAGTATGCAAACGGGTTCGGTGGTGACTATGAGGAATCAAACTATGTGGCACTCGGCATCGAGGTCCCGCAGCGCCAGGAGGCAGGCCCTAACAGAGACGAAATAAGGCGGACATAGGCGGAGGGGAACGCGACGAGGCGGGCGGTCGTGACAGCGGCTCGCTCGCCGGCAACTACTGGAGATGGAGGTCGGGTGGATGTAGCTTCTGCTCCGGCGATGTAGCGGCGCAGGGAATGGAGGGAGGTGCTGCTCCGGGCGCTCGACGGCATCTCCTGTGAGAACTGAGTCGAGGCAGGGGTTCGGCGGCCATGAGTTGGGCTCCTGTTACAGAGAACAAGAGAGATGAGAGGTGGAGGTGGGAAGGAGAAGGAGGAAGAGGCGCGAGGGAAGGGGCCTTGGAGGTCGAGGTCGGCGGGAATGATGCGCAGGCTGATCCGGGCGGAGGCATGCGGGATCCCGCCGGCGACGTGGCCTGAGACAACGGCGCCATGGGGATTGGTCCCCTGGACGCATCCTGCGATGCTGGAAGAAGAAACAACGGGGTTTGTGGAGAGGCGAGGTGGAGGAGGAGCTGGCGGCGCTAGGAGAACCAGAGGGAGAGGGTCGAGGGAATCGGTTGGAGCACGGGGATCGAGCGGATGGGGCGCTGCGAGGGAGATGGGTCTTGGGCTCCTGGCGGCGCTGGTGGGAGCGAGAGGGAGGAGGGGATCGGGTTAGGTTAGCAGCGGGACTGGTGGGCCGGCGCGAGAGGCCCAGGTGGGCTGGCTGATGGGCTTAGAGGTAAATGGCCAACCTGGCTCCCTCTTCTCACTCCTCTTCTCACCCTTTTCAAAACAGAAAAATAAAGAGAAAGAAAAAGGGGAGAAAAGAAAGGTTAGAGAAAGAGTTTGGGCACGGGGATAATTTTCACGGACTCGTAAAAATGTGCACGGTCCATGAAAATTAGGGGAGACATGATTGAAAGATGTCATTCAAACACATTTGAATTTAATTCAAATGGGTTTGAACAAGGGCTTGGTTATAGAAGTGTCCAAAAATGTTGAGGTTTTAGGAGGAGCCTCGATAAAAGAGATGAGAGATATTGGCAAGGTTTGAAGGTCAAACTCAAAGAGGAATAGACATGGGGAATTATCGCACGTGTGTTCATGGGTGATTCCGAAAATGGAATATTTAATATAGCTCCCTACACATATTGGGAGATATGTTATAAAGAGAATTTCACCATGTGAATATCCCTCGATTTAAATGGATCGAAGACCCATACGGTTTATTTAGTTGAGTTAAGAAAAAGAAATGACATGATGGCATGATGACATGATGCAATGCACACAATGCAAAGATGAATGCAATGAACCAAACAAATCACATGACGGAACCCGGAAACCCTGGAAGGCATCTAAAGCTCCGGTCTTGGGGCGTCACAGCACTCCACCACTACGAGAAGATCTCGTCCCGAGATCTAGGATGGCACCGGAGGGAAAAGGAAGAGGTAAAACTAAGTTGCTTCTTTGACAAACGAGTGAAACCAAAGAACCTTGCGAGGTTGAACAAATTGAAAGAAAGAATGCAACGAAGAAGAACAAAGTTGCAAACACTCCGGTAGGGAAGAGTAACAAGGAAGAACAAATTCGGACAACACTCCAGTTGAAAAGAGATATGAAACTTGATAAGATGAGAGAACTTGAGCAGAGGGCACAACACTCCGGTTAAAAGGTTAAGCATGAAAAGATCATGATCTTCATAATTCGAGATGATGACTGAAAAGAGCAACATCACAATGCCTCCGGAAGAAAAGAGAGAATGAAATGGAATGAACGGAGGAGAAAAACAATATCTTTTATCCCGAATGAGCTTGAAAGCATCTTAGGAGAAGGGTCAAACGGAGTTGTTGAAAAAAATACAACAACGAAAAGAGTAAGCTTGTTGTGGGCTTATGGAAAACATCCCAAAACTGAGTTGAAATTCTGGTACTGACGGAAATGATAGATTGGATTGATATCAACAAGGAGACGAGAAGCTTATATCACCGGGAGGATAGATGAAGAACTTGGATCATTTATAAGCACAATTAATAGACACAATCCTTAGGGAAGGTTTTAGGTGAAAAATAACCCAAGAAAACTCCAATGATGAGATTGATGGATTTAAAATAACTCATTCTTGATAACTTGTGAGTCATGAAACACGAAGGAAAATTATCAAGAGTGACATAGCACCACCTCAAAAAGATAAAATAGGAAGAACTGCACTTAGAAATGGAAGATGAAGAATGTTTGAGCTCCTCTGAAAAGAATCTTGATGAACGCTTCGAGAAGGAATTAGCTCTTTTATGAACCATCATGTAGATCCTCCATGAAGAACTCCGGTAAGAAAAGAATGATCAAACGAAATGAAGGATGAAAAGAATAAAGTCGAAACCTTGCAATGATCAGATGGTTCTTCACGATGATAAAACCAAGAAAACTTGGAACTCCGGAAAAGGAAAGATGAAACCATTGAAATAAAGAATTTTGACAAACCTCCGGAATAAGGAATTAATCAGTTGGATGAACAAGAATAAGAATTACGTTATGCGTATCCTTCACCAATTTAAATTGATGACAAACAACAGATTTGGCACACTACTTATTCTCGTAGAAAGGATTAAGAGAGATATAGCGCAAACTTGAGAAGGTCTTCAACGAACCACCGATATAATTGAAACAACGAATAAATTGATATGAAAATGAAGGAAGAGAATCTTGAGAAAAACCATCGTAAGAATTGAAAATAAACATAGCAAAGGCACAATTCACCGGGAAGAATTATGAAATGAACAAAGATACTTGAGAGAATTTAGCTGCAAGTGAACGAAGAGATCACGAGCTGATTAGAGGATACTTGAATGATGCACTGGTAAGATTTAGAGAACGAGAGCTGAAAGCTGGAAATGAATAATTCTGAGATTATGGGCTTCGGAGAAACAAACTGAAGGACTCTTGAATTGCTCCGGATGGGTGAAAAGAATTTTCACAATCAAAACCAATTATGAGAGGATGGCAACAAGCTAGAATGACGAATCTTTGAGAGAATGGATAAGATTTGGAGCAAAACTCTTCCTCGGTCTTCAAATGCAGAGAATGACGATGAGAAACACCACCAAGAATTGTTTAGGCACTCCGGAAGAATCAAAAGCGAAGAGATTGAGTCAACGATGAAAAGAGTTGGAAAGATCTTGGAGAAGGGCATTTGACTGATGATAACTCATTCTTACGTCAAACTTTGAAATGAATTTGATGGTAGCTCCGGGAAAATAGAAGAGTCAGGTAAGATCCTGGAAAAAGACCTGTGGGTTAGGGCCCACTCAAAAGAAACACCGTTGAACAATTTGAAAGAGAGAAAGCACCGGTTAAATAAAATGGCTTGAAAGAGATAACAACATCAAAATAAGTTGAACGGATCTTGAATGACAAGACGAGCCTTGAGATATCTTTAGCACTCTGAAACAAATGAATAGCGAGAAATGGATGATTAAGAATTGCACCGGCATGAGAAAGCATTTGAAACGAGGAAAAGATATGATCGACAAAGCTTGAATTGAATCCACCGGAGAAGAAAGAGAACGAATAATGATGAACTTGAAGCTCCGTTAGTATCTTCCTGAGAATCACCGGATAAGAATATTGATGGAAAAGAATGGAGAGACTTCACATCAATAAGATGGATACTTGATTAAGAAATCCGAGCCCTTAAAGAAAAAGGGTGGGTGGGTGGGAAAAACAAAGGCAATTTGAGGGCGGATAAAATGAACAACGTTGGGAAAACCGAGAGGTCATCTTACGGATGTTGAAATGATCAGATCCACTTGAAGAGAAAACACACCGGTTGAAAAGGATTGACATGACAGACTTGATGATCGAGAAGGATTGCTATTCACATAGGAACATGAGAAAACCGCTTAGGAAAGGTATGGAATCAACATTTGACTTCAAAGCAACTCGAATACCACAATTGAAAAACAAAAACAAAGGATTGGCTTGGAAAATAAGCCAGAACAAACATACGATAGAGATTTCACCCGAAGTTTTCGTGGTGGGGCCTACACGGGCTCGATCGTACATCACCATCATGTACAAGGCAGTGCACATGACATACGAAGTGTCCCCGAGTCGGCATAGCCAAGGACTCTTTAAGACACAACGAGACCACTGTAAAACCAAACGTGGATAGGTGGACCACTAGACGTCGAACCCCAATTTCATATCATACATCTGTCGGAAAAATATCCTAAGAGCTACTTGAATTCCCACTTATAAACTCCCGAAACTTTCCGGTTATGCAATCAGGTATTGGGGATACAGGGGAAGCATAATATCTCACCCAAAACTAGCAAATCCTACATCCAGCTGTATCCATCCTTCAACACATAACCAAGAAACCTTCGGAAATCGTCTACCTCAACCTTCGAAAAGCATCCGTTATACGAGTTATGGCAATACTCCCGAACTCCCGCCCCAGTACTGGGTGGCGTCGAGGTTATCTCACCAACAACTGCATAAAAGAGATTTTTTATGTCGGCGAAACTAAACTCAGGTATTCCAGAACTGCAACGATAAAATTGTGACGACAACACCTCGGAGCTCAACTCCCCGGGACACTGCCACAACCCCTAAATGACACGAGGCACCAAGAACAATGTTCTCGTCACAAAACCATCGAAACGATTCCAAGATACCCGCGTGATCCTAAAAATTTTTTAGTGAAATTTGAGAAGAGAAGAGTCAAAACTCTACGTCAGGATGCCTCACCAGAGCGACGAAGGGACTGAGAAGTAAAAAGAATTCCTAACTCTCCGATATATAATTCCTAAATGACTCAAAACATTTTACTAGACTCAACAACGTCAATGATTCGATCAAGCAGGGGGGCTCCTAAGGTCGGGGAAGGCTCTGATTACCAACTTCTAACGCCCTCGATGCGGCTATATCTCCCACGCGTCGAAGCACGACCTAGAGGTATAACCGCATTGAAAGCAATGTCGCAAGTGAGGTAATCTTCACACAACCCATGTAATACATAAGGGAAAGAGATACATAGTTGGCTTACAATCGCCACTTCACACAATTACATGAAACAAAGCATTACATCATCCAGATACAATCAAGGTCCGACTACAGAACCAAAATAAAAGAAGACTACCCCAAATGCTACACAGATCCCCGATCGTCCCGACTGGGCTCCACTACTGATCAACTAGAACGAAACAACACAAAGGACAAGATCTTCATCGAGCTCCTCCTTGAGCTTGGTTGCGTCATCTGCACGGTTCAACGGCACCTGCAAACTGGTTTTGGAAGTATCTGTGAGCCACGGGGACTCAGCAATCTCGCACCCTCGCGATCAAGACTATTTAAGCTTATAGGTAGGGTAAAAGGTATGAGGTGGAGCTGCAGCAAGCGACTAGCATATATGGTGGCTAACATACGCAAAAGAGAGCGAGAAGAGAAGGCAAAGCACGGTCGAACAACTATGATCAAGAAGTGATCCTAGAACAACCTACGTCAAGCATTACTCCAACACCGTGTTCACTTCCCGGACTCCGCCGAGAAGAGACCATCAAGGTAACACACACGGTTGATGTATTTTAATTAAGGTCATCTTCAGGTTTTCTACAACCGGACATTAACAAATTCCCATTTTCCCATAACCGCGGGCACGGCTTTCGAAAGTTCAAATCCCTGCAGGGGTGTCCCAACTTAGCCCATCACAAGCTCTCATGGCCAACGAAGGATATTCCTTCTAGCGGGAAGACCCGACCAGGCTCGGAATCCCGGTTACAAGACATTTCGACAATGGTAAAACAAGACCAGCAAAGCCACCCAGATGTGCCGACAAATCCCGATACGAGCTGCACATATCTCATTCTCAGGGCACATCAGATGAGCCAGACATCGGGTAAGCCAGCCCAGAGTTGCCCCTGGTAGCCTCGGACATTGCTCAGTTTGGACCAACACTTAGAGAAGCACTGGCCCCGGGGGGTTAAAATAAGATGACCCTTGAGCCGGCCGACTCAAGGGAAAGAAAAAGGCTAGGTGGCAAATGGTAAAACCAATGTTGGGCCTTGCTGGAGGAGTTTTATTATGGGCAAACTGTCAAGGGGTTCCCATTATGACCCAACCGCGTAAGGAACGCAAAATTGGAACATAACACCGATATGACGGAAACTAGGGCGGCAAGAGTGGAACAAAACACCAGGCATAAGGCCGAGCCTTCCACCCTTTACCAAGTATATAGATGCGTTAATTAAATAAGAGATATTGTGATATCCCAACAAGTAAACATGTTCCAACAAGGAACAACATCTTCATGTTCCAACAAGGAACAAACTTCAATCTTCACCTGCAACTAACAACGCTATAAGAGGGGTTGAGCAAAGCGGTAACATAGCCAAACAACAGTTTGCTAGGATAAGGTGGGTTAGAGGCTTGGATTAACAATATGGGAGGCATGATAAGCAAGTGGTAGGTATCGTAGCATAGGCATAGCAAAAGAGCGAGCATCTAGCAAGCAAAGATAGAAGTGATTTCGAGGGTATGGTCATCTTGCCTGAGATCCCGCAAGGAAGAAGAACGAGTCCATGAAGAAGACAAACGGACGTAGTCGAACGAATCCTCACAAACACGACGTTATCGAAACCAACCCGAAGAAGCAACACCGGAAAGAAGCAAACAACATAGCAAACAAACATCACATAAGCATGGCACGATGCGCAAACAAGTATGATGCATGTCCGGTTTAAAAAGGCATGGCATGGCAAAATGCACAAACAATCCTACAAATTAAGTGGAGCTCAACATGTAACTCCGTTGCATATTGACGAAACACCACATTCAAGTTATTTAGTTCGATCTCGTTTAGGTGCCCAACAATATTAAATGTTGTTAAACATGGCAAGAGATGAGGCATAACAAAACTATACCATCTAAACAATTTAAATGGGGCCGGATATAACAAACAACAAACCCGGTAAAACCCCATATGCATTTAGCAAATTAATACAAACAACAATTTTAAACATTCTTGATGTTGTTAACATGATGCGGATGACATGAACAAGTTTATGCATTTTTTATTAAAAGTTTGACAAGAGCATTATGAAGCATTTGTCACCGTGGTGGAAAGGAAAGGGGTGCCACGGCAACGATAACGAAAACGATGCCACGGCAACGTTCCGGTTCCGGTAACTCGATTGAGATACCGATGCAAAGGAGAAGTGTGCGGATGCGTGCAAAAGATGGTGGGGCGCTCCCGGATTCCGGGTGTCCCACGAGACAACGGTAACAAGGCAAAAGAGGGGCAACATGCATCGACAATTCAAACACGGTTTGAACATGAGCATCTCAAACATCACAAGCATTCGATCATGGATGTCGTCTCGATGGTTATACCTTCGAAGCGTGTGTTCTCGGAGCGGTTCGGGTCAAGGGGTGTAGTCGTTCACGATCGTTGTGGGAAGTAGTGGTACTCGGCGATGGTAGAGGAAGTAGTTGTTCACATGACGGTAGTCGAACTTGACGGTTCCGTTACACGGGTCTTCGGCAACGGTAGTGGTACCCATTTTGTAGTTGTGCACATTCCGTAGATGTTCGAAGTCACGGCGAGGATCTTGACGTCCACGGTTCTTCGAGGGTCGACGGTACATGTTCTGTAGACGTTCAGGCGGCGGTAGTGGTACATGTTTAACGTCGACGGTAGTTGTTCACGGTTTGTAGACGAACTTGGCGTATCCGTGCAGTGGTCGAACTTGAGGTAGTCCCGGACCGACTGGACTTGGCGCATCCGACAGCAAAAGTATGCAAACGGGTTCGGTGGTGACTATGAGGAATCCAACTATGTGGCACTCGGCATCGAGGTCCCGCAGTGCAACAGCGACAGGAGGCAGGCCCTAACAGAGATGAAACAAGGCGGACATAGGCGGAGGGGAACGTGACGAGGCGGGCGCTCGCGGCAGCGGCTCGCTCGCCGGCAACTGCTGGAGATGGAGGTCGGGCAGATGGAGCTTCTGCTCCGGCGATGCAGCAGCGCAGGGAATGGAGGGAGGTGCTGCTCCGGGCGCTCGACGACGTCTCCGGTGAGAACTGAGTCGAGGCAGGGGTTCGGCGGCCATGAGTTGGGCTCCTATTACAGAGAACAAGAGAGATAAGAGGTGGAGGTGGGAAGGAGAAGGAGGAAGAGGCGCGAGGGAAGGGGCCTTGGAGGTCGAGGTCGGCGGGAACAACGCGCGGGCTGATCCGGGCGGAGGCATGCGGGATCCCGCCGGCGGCGTTGTAACGCCCCGGATGTAACTTTCCCAATTTGTACTCCAACTCTTGCCGTTTCCGGCGTTAAGTTATATTTATTTCTCGGGTTCGGGTCTTTGTCTCCGTGTGTTGTTGTTGTTAGCATGCATCTCATATCATGTCATCATGTGCATTGCATTTGCATACGTGTTCATCTCATGCATTCGAGCATTTTCCCCGTTGTCCGTTTTGCATTCCGGCGCTTCGTTCTCCTCCGGTGGTCATTTCTACCTTTCTTTCATGTGTGGGGATTAAACATTTCCGTATTGGACCGAGACTTGTCAAGCGGCCTTGATTTACTACCGTTAGACCGCCTGTCAAGTTTCGTACCATTTGGACTTCGTTTGATACTCCAACGGTTAACCGAGGGACCGAAAAGGCCTCGTGTGTGTTGCAGCCCAACACCCCTTCAATTTGGCCCAAAACCCACCAAACTCTGCTCCATCATCTAGAGCGTTCGATCACGATCGCGTGGCCGAAAACCGCATCTCATTTGGACTCTCCTAGCTCCACTTATGCCTATAAATAGCCCCCTCCATTTTCGGATCTCTCCCTCTCCGAAACCCTAAAAAAAATTCATCTCTCCGCCCGCCGGACAACGTCTGCCCCCGGCCGGACAGCGTCCGCCGCCGCCTTCGACCAACCGGGGTGCGCCACATGGCCTCCGCCACCTACCACCGCCGCCGGCCCGGGAGGCCCGATCCGGGCCCCCGCGAGCCCGAAGTCCCCGCCGCCAAGCCGCCTCCTCCCGCCACCAGGCCGCCTCCTCTCGCCGCCGCCTCCCTCGGCTTAGGCGGGTGCCGCCGCCGCGGGCCGCCACCGCCATCGATGCGG
>NC_057812.1:481174944-481184464 GCF_018294505.1 Triticum aestivum
CGCCCCGAGCCGGCCGGCCGCCGCCCCGCGCCTTCCTCCTCCCCACGTCCGGCCTCCTCCTCCCCGAGCTCCAGCAAGTCCCCGGCGACGATCTCCTCCTCCGGCGAACAGTGAACTCCGGCGACCTCGGGGTGCGTGCGTGCTACAGTGCAGCCGGCTGGATCTAGATCTAGATCCCCTCTCGGTTGACTTTTTCGTCCCTAACCCTAATTTTTTATGCATACTTTGACCGGTGATATCTCCGCATCCGTAGCTCCGATTTGGACATATAGTATATCAAAATGTTTGTCTCGACGAGTACATCATTTCATTCCAGTGCATTATTTTCATTTGAGTTCATCTTGATGCCCGAAATGCTGTTAGAAGGAGGCTTCATGAGTTAATTGTCAGATCTGCTAGTTCTTCTTAGACTTTTATCATTTTTGCCATGATTATTGTGTGCATGATATGCCTATGAGTCCTTCATATGTTTTGTTAAGCATTTTGTTATATTTCCAGAGGTGCAACTCATGCATTTTAAGGATGTGTGTGGTGACTTGTGCAAGCTTGCAAAGTGAGGCACCCGGTAAATCTGTTTTCAGGGACTTAGTAGTTTTCACGAAGTCTGGGATTATTTAGTTCATGATGCCATATGTTCATGCTGTTTCCTAGTGATCCGTGCCTCTTTTGAGGATGATCAGTAAAGGAGTTTTGTTAATCTTGTTATGCTCTATCCATCCATGTCTTTACTTGCAATTATGGAGCACCCTAGCTTGAGTCAATCGAGCTCTACTTTTGCTTCGTTGTGAATCTGGGCAGATCGTCAACTCGTTTGCGATTTTGCCGGTGCTATTGTAGTTGATCCGTGCATGCTATGCCATTGTTCTTGCCATTTCTAGCTTGTATTTTGTGCCTTCTTAATGGATGTATGCTTGCCTTGCCATGACTTGCACCATAGTGAGTGCATCGAGCTCGTTTACATGCCTTCGTGACTTAAATCTCAGCATGTCTCAGTTTTCACTAAGTCTGAAATCTGATTGTGTTTTAGCTATGTTCGTGTGCTTATTAGTATATTTTGTGATCCCTTTTGGCCTCAGGTCACTTAAGGACTTTTGTTAAGCTTGTTGAGTAGCTCCATGCCATGTTCTTATTTGTCTTAATCAGGTCATGTATCATGTTGTTTTGTTGCTCCGAAGAGGGCTTCATGATCTGAAATTTCAGACAAGTGTTAATTTCACTAAGTCTGAAATCTGTTTTGCATTTGCGTTTTTGCCATGTTTGTTTGAACCTCATAATGGATGAATTGGCCGTGGCTCAGTGCTAGACTTTTGTTAAGCATCTTGTGTGCATCCCTGCCATGTATTTTTTTGTCATGTTTGGTGGCTGTAGCATGTTCATTTCGTTGCATTTAGATGCCTACTTGCTGTAAATCGCAGACCGGTGTCATTCTTAAATCGCTTGCCATTTCCAAACCGTAACTCCGATTCCGGCGTTCTTTATATCGTTTTCAAGCAATTTCATCCCATCTTTCCAGTGGCACACTTGGTTTTCCAAGTTGAGGCCAGGTTCATGCTTTTCCTGTCATATCTTGCATTTTGCACCCCGCATCGCATCCCGCATAGCATATCATCATTGCATCTTATTGTTTGAGCTTGCACGTGGTTGATTGTATCCTTGTTGCTTGTTTGTATTGTTTGGGTAGCACCGGGAGACGAGTTCGCTAACGAGGAGCCCGTTGAGTTTGCTTTTGAGGATCCAGTCAACTCTGACAGCTTTGCAGGCAAGATGATCATACCCTCGAAATCACTACTATCTTTGCTATGCTAGTTTGCTCGCTCTTTGCTATGCCAATGCTACGATGCCTACCTTTTGCTTGTCAGCCTTCCAATTGCCATGTTGAACCTCTAACCCACCATGTCCTAGCAAACCGTTGATTGGCTATGTTACCGCTTTGCTCAGCCCCTCTTATAGCGTTGCTAGTTGCAGGTGAAGATTGGAGCCGTTCCTTGTTGGAACATTTATTTACTTGTTGGGATATCATTATATTTCTATGTTATCTTAATGCATCTATATACTTGGTAAAGGGTGGAAGGCTCGGCCTCTCGCCTAGTGTTTTGTTCCACTCTTGCCGCCCTAGTTTCCGTCATATCGGTGTTATGTTCCCAGATTTTTGCGTCCCTTACGCGGTTGGGTTATAATGGGAACCCCTTGATAGTTCGCCTTGATTAAAGCTTTTCCAGCAATGCCCAACCTTGGTTTTACCATTTGCCACCTAGCCTCTTTTTCCCTTGGGTTTCCGGAGCCCGAGGGTCATCTTATTTTAGCCCCCCACGGGCCAGTGCTCCTCTGAGTGTTGGTCCGAACTAGGCAGCCTGCGGGGCCACCTCGGGGAAACTCGAGGGTTGGTTTTACTCGTAGCTTGACCTATCTGAGTGTGCCCTGAGAAAGAGATATGTGCAGCTCCTATCGGGATTTGTCGGCACATTCGGGCGGTGTTGCTGGTCTTGTTTTAACCTGTCGAAATGTCTTGTTGTACCAGGATACCGAGTCTGATCGGAACGTCTCGGGTGGAGGTCTATTCCTTCGTTGACCGTGAGAGCTTGTCATGGGCTAAGTTGGGACTCCCCTGCAGGGATTGAACTTTCGAAAGCCGTGCCCGCGGTTATGGGCAGATGGGAATTTGTTAATGTCCGGTTGTAGATAACTTGAACCTTAACTTAATTAAAATGAATCAACCGTGTGTGTTACCGTGATGGCCCCTTCTCGGCGGAGTCCGGGAAGTGGACTCGGTGTTGGAGTAATGCTTGCGCAGGTTGTTCCTCTAGATTCTCGCTCGTGCTTTGCCTTCCTCTTCTCGCTCTCTTTTGTGTATAAGTTAGCCACCATATATGCTAGTCGCTTGCTGCAGCTCCACACATATTTGCCTTACCCCTTCCTATAAGCTTAAATAGTCTTGATCGCGAGGGTGCAAGATTGTTGAGTCCCTGTGGCTCACAGATTACTATAACTCCAGATGCAGGTTCAGGTGTTTCCGCTCCAGGTGACGAGTACGAGCTCAAGTGGGAGTTCGACGAGGATTCTCAGTGTTACTATGTGTCTTTTCCTGATGATCAGTAGTGGTGCCCAGTTGGGGTTCGATCGGGACCGTGTCGCATGTTGGGTTATTTTCCATTTTGGCACCGTAGTCGGGCCATGAGTGTTTGTATGATGCATGTTATTTATGTACTTTGATGTGACGTGGCGAGTGTAAGCCAACTATGTATCTCCCCTTTTACTATATATATTACATGGGATGTTGTGATGATTGCCTAACTTGCGACATTGCTTTCAATGCGGTTATGTCTCTAAGTCATGCCTCGACACGTGGGAGCTATAGCCGCATCGAGGGCATTACAAGTTGGTATCAGAGCCTTCCCCGACCTTAGGAGCCCCATTGCTTGATCATTTTTAGCAGCCGAGTTGTGTCTAGAAAAAAATATTTTGAGTCATTTAGGAATTATATATCGGGGAGCTTAGGAATTCTTTTTACTTCCCAGTCTCCTCATCGCTCTGGTAAGGCATCCTGACGTAGAGTTTTGACTCTTCTCTTCTCAAATTTCACTAAAAAAATTTAGGATCACGCGAGTATCTTGGAATCGTTCCGATGGCTTATGATGAGAACATTGTCTTGGTGCCTCCTGTCAGGGGTTTAGTGGAAGTGTCCTGGGGAGTTGAGCTCTGAGGTGTTGTCATCATAATTCTATCGTTGCAATTCTGGAATACTTGAGATATGTTCGCCGACATCGAAAATCTCTTTTATGCAGTTCATTGGTGAGATAACCTCGACGCCACCTAGTACTGGGGCGGGAGTTCGGGAGTATCGCCATAACTTGTATAACGAATGCTTTTCGAAGGTTGAGGTAGATGGTTTCCAAAGGTTTCTTGGTTATGTGTTGAAGGATGGATACAGCTGGATGCAGGATTTGCTAGTTTGGGTGAGATATTATGCTTCCCCTGTATCCCCAACACCTGATTGCATAACCAGAAAATTTCGGGAGTTTCATAGGTGGGAATTCTCGTAGCTCTAGTTCTTCTTCCACGGATATTGGTTTGAGATTGGGATTTCTTACCGATTATTTGTTCTTGAGCCGTACCTTGTTGATTTAATTCTTCTACCTTCATTCTACGTGGCTTCGCAATTTATGGATATGTGGCTACTTCAAGAGGAATGCATTCGTTCATTTTGTTCGGATGTGAAGACTTTATGTTGCAATTTTCATTCCGTTGGATTTAGCTTCAATATTTTGTCTATCAATGTGCTAATGGTGGTCAACCTCTTCAGGATGGCTCCTCCAACGCGCACGACTCCGAATCCTGATCTGCCACCACCTCCACCTCCTCCGGAGGCATGGCAAGCTGTGATGGCTGCTACTAATGCAAACACATAGTTGATCATGCAAATTCTCCAAGAGCGCAATCAAGGCATTCAAGGGAATCAAGGCAACAATCAGCACCACTTTGCTACACTGAACCAGTTCCTTGCTAATGGGCCAAAGACATTCAGCAATTGTGTTGAGGCTTCCGATGCTGACGATTGGCTTGTGGATCTGGGTAAGCATTTTGAATGCAGCAACATCAGGCCTGAAGATTTTGTCAAGTTCGCTTCCTTCCAACTCAAAGATCAGGCTGCAGAATGGTTCCAGCAGTACAAGGATTCCAGAGGTGGACGTCTGATCACTTGGGATGATTTCCGTCGAGATTTTCGAGCTCATCACATTCCTCAGAGCGTGGTTGAAAGTAAGCGTGAGGAATTCCGCAATCTGAAGCAAGGCTCTTTGTCTGTCTATGACTACAACAAGTTGTTTCAGAAGCTCGCCCGCTTTGCCAAGCAGGACGTCCCTGATGAGAAGAGCATGATATACCAGTTCAGGGGTGGTCTCAGAGAAGATATTCAGCTCGCTCTTGTCCTCTTTGAGCCGTTGAGATACGATGAGTTCTACAACATGGCACTGAAGCAAGAGGCTACTCAGTTGAGGTGTGATGCTTCCAAGAAGCGAGTCAGAGATGCTACTCCTTCTTCCTCTACTCAAATGGCCAAGCAGCAGAAGTTTTGGCTTCCTCCTCCTCCGTTCCGTCAGCCTTATCAGTAGAAGAGCAAAGGTAGCAGTGGTTCTTCCCACCCACCCAACCCTGGCTTTCAGAACAAGTCTTCGTCTCAACCTCCAAGACCGAGTGCTCCGTACCACCGTCCGCTTTCAGAGGTCACGTGCAACAAGTGCCAACAGAAGGGTCATTATGCCAACAAGTGTTTCAACCAGAGGCGTCCTCCTCCTCCTCCTCCTGTTAGATCGGCAAGTACAGTTGTGGTCAAGCATAACCCCAAGCATGCCAAGGTCAACTTGATGAATGCAGCTCAGGCAGAGGATTCTTCAGATGTCATCATGGGTAACCTTCATGTTAATGATATTCCTGCAAGAGTTCTTTTTGACACTGGTGCATCGCATTGTTTCATGTCAAAGCCATTTTTTACCAAGCATGAGTTCGTTTCTTCTCATTTGGGTAAACAAATGGATATCATTTCTCCTGGCAAACGTTTGAGTGCAAGTCTGGAGGTGCCAGATGTTACTATCACATTGGGCGACTACAAGTTCCTTTCTTCCCTAATGGTTCTTGGTAACTCGGATATTGATCTTATTCTCGGAATGGATTGGCTTTCTAAGCACAAGGCTCAGCTTGATTGTGCACCCAGGCAGATTCAATTGACTCATTCGTCTGAGGATGTAATTGTCTTTGTCGCTCGTGATAATACCATCCGTCTGTTTTCTCTCAATGAGAAGGGTGAAATTGTGCTATCTCGCAAATTCCAGTCGTTTGCGAATATCAAGACGTCTTTCCAGAAGAGCTCCCAGGAATGCCTCCGCACCGGCCAGTTGAATTCGTTATTGATCTTGAGCCTGGCACGGAACCTGTGTGCAAACGTCCTTACAAGCTCGGACCTAAAGACTTGAAGGAGCTGAAGAAGCAACTCGATGAGCAAGAGAGAATGGGTCTCATCCGGCCTAGTTCTTCTCCGTGGGGTTGTGGTGTTCTTTTTGTGAAGAAGAAGGATGGATCGGAACGACTTTGTGTTGATTACCGTCCATTGAACAAGAAGACCATCAAGAACAAATACCCACTTCCCAACATCAATGAGCTGTTCGAACAACTCAAAGGTGCTCAAGTATTCTCTAAGCTTGATCTCCGCATGGGTTATCATCAGATTCGTATTCATGAGCAAGATATTCCCAAGATGGCTTTCAGGACAAGCTTTGGTTCATATGAATACACTGTCATGTCTTTTGGCCTCGTCAACGCCCCTCCGACGTTCTCTCGCATGATGAACTTCATCTTCAACGCCTACACCAATGACTTTGTTTTGGTCTATCTCGACGACATTCTGGTTTTCTCCAAGAACAAGGAAGATCATGCCAAACATTTGCGTTTGGTGCTTGATAAGCTTAGGGAACATCAGTTCTACGCCAAGTTCTCCAAGTGTGAATTTTGGCTCGATGAGGTTCTTTATCTTGGTCATATCATCTCTGCCAAGGGCATTGCCGTGAATCCTGAGAAGGTGTCTGCAATTGTTAATTGGGAATCTCCTCAGAACGTGAAGCAACTCCGCAGTTTCCTCGGTCTCGCAAGCTATTGCCGAAGATTCGTTGAAAACTTTTCTAAGATCGCGAAGCCTCTCTCTAATCTTCTTCAGAAACATGTCAAGTATGTTTGGTCTCCGGAGTGTGATATTGCTTTCAACACTTTGAAAGAGAAGTTGATCACTGCTCCAGTTTTGACTCCGCCTGATGAATCCAAGCCGTACGAGGTCTTTTGTGATGCCTCTCTCCAAGGTCTTGGCGCAGTTTTGATGCAAGAGAAGAAAGTTGTTGCTTATACCTCTCGCCAATTGAAGCCTAATGAGAAGAACTACCCCACTCATGATCTCAAGTTGGCGGCAGTTGTGCATGCTCTTTTGACTTGGAGACATCTTCTATTGGGAAGAAAAGTGGACATTTTCACTGATCACAAGAGTCTCAAGTACATCTTCACTCAGCCTAATCTCAACCTCAGGCAAACTCGATGGGTCGAAATGATTCAAGAGCATAATCCGAGTATCGAGTATACTCCAGGCAAGGCCAATGTGATCGCTGACGCTTTGAGCAGGAAAGCGTATTGCAACAGTCTGATTCTTAAGCCTTATCAACCCGAGCTTTGTGAAGCTTTCCGCAAACTGAATCTGCAAGTTGTTCCTCAAGGTTTCCTCGCCAACCTTCAAGTCTCTCCTACCTTGGAAGACCAGATTCGCCAAGCCCAACTTCTTGATGCTATGGTGAAAAAGGTGAAGATTGGGATTGCCAAGAGTCAGTCCAAGTACAAGTGCTACCGCCTTGATGACAAGGACACTCTCTTCTTCGAGGATCGAATTGTTGTACCCAAAGGTGAACTTCATAAAGTGATCATGAACGAGGCTCACAATTCTCTCCTCTCCATCCACCCTGGGAGTACGAAGATGTATCAGGATCTCAAGCAAGCTTATTGGTGGACTCGAATGAAGCACGAGATCGCTCAATTCGTGAATGAATGTGATGTCTGCAGAAGAGTGAAGGCAGAACACCAAAGGCCAGCAGGTCTCCTCCAACCTCTTGCCATTCCAGAATGGAAGTTTGACCACATTGAAATGGACTTCGTGACTGGGTTTCCAAAGTCCAAGCGTGGCAATGATGCTATACTCGTTGTCATCGACAAACTCACCAAAGTGGCTCATTTTCTGCCTACCAAAGAGTCGATCACTGCAGCTCAATTGGCGGAACTCTATACCTCTCGAATTGTCTCTCTGCACGGTATTCCTCAAGTGATATCTTCAGACCGTGGCAGCATCTTTACCTCCAAGTTTTGGGATTCTTTTCAGAAGGTCATGGGCACCAACATCCGCTTCAGCACTGCTTTCCACCCTCAAACAAGCGGTCAAGTCGAGCGTGTCAACTAGATTCTTGAAGATATGCTTAGGGCTTGTGTGATCTCCTTCGGCATGAAGTGGGAGGATTGTCTTCCTTATGCTGAATTTTCCTACAACAACAGTTTTCAAGCAAGTTCGGGCAAGGCCCCTTTTGAAATTCTGTATGGCAGGAAGTGTCGTACCCCTCTCAACTGGTCTGAAACCGGTGAACGTCAGCTGTTGGGTAATGACTTAATCACAGAGGCAGAAGAAATGTGCAAAGTCATTCGTGATAACCTCAAAGCAGCCCAATCCCGCCAGAAGAGCTACTATGATAGTAAGCACCGTGATTTGGCTTTCGAGATCGGAGATCATGTTTACCTCCGCGTCTCTCCTATGAAAGGTACTTGTCGCTTCGGTATCAAAGGGAAGCTTGCCCCTAGATACGTGGGACCTTTCAAGATTGTCAGCAAGAGAGGCGACCTCGCCTATCAACTCGAGCTTCCTTCAAACTTTGCAAATGTTCATGATGTGTTCCATGTCTCTCAGCTTCGAAAGTGCTTCAAGACTCCTGACCGCACAGTCAACTTCGAGGACATTGAGCTCCAAGAAGATCTCTCCTATCGTGAGCACCCAGTTGCTATTCTTGAAGAGACTGAACGCAAGACTCGCAACAAGTCAATCAAATTCCTCACAGTCAAGTGGTCACACCATTCCGACCGTGAAGCTACCTGGGAACGCGAGGATCACCTCCGTTCTGAGTACCCGGCGTTCTTTCAGTCCTAGATCTCGGGACGAGATCCTTTCGTAGTGGTGGAGTGTTGTAACGCCCTGGATGTAACTTTCCCAATTTGTACTCCAACTCTTGCCGTTTCCGGCGTTAAGTTATATTTATTTCTCGGGTTCGGGTCTTTGTCTCCGTGTGTTGTTGTTGTTGTCATGCATCTCATATCATGTCATCATGTGCATTGCATTTACATATATGTTCATCTCATGCATTCGAGCATTTTCCCCGTTGTCCGTTTTGCATTCCGGCGCTTCGTTCTCCTCCGGTGGTCATTTCTACCTTTCTTTCGTGTGTGGGGATTAAACATTTCCGGATTGGAACGAGACTTGTCAAGCGGCCTTGGTTTACTACTGTTAGACCGCCTGTCAAGTTTCGTACCATTTGGACTTCGTTTGATACTCCAACGGTTAACCGAGGGACCGAAAAGGCCTCGTGTGTGTTGCAGCCCAACACCCCTCCAATTTGGCCCAAAACCCACCAAACTCTGCTCCATCATCTAGAGCGTTCGATCATGATCGCGTGACCGAAAACCGCACCTCATTTGGACTCTCCTAGCTCCACTTATGCCTATAAATAGCCCTCTCCATTTTCGGATCTCTCCCTCTCCGAAACCCTAAAAAAATTCATCTCTCCTCCCGCCGCACAACGTTCGCCCCCGGCCGGGCAGCGTCCGCCGCCGCCTTCAACCAACCGGGGTGCGCCACGTGGCCTCCACCACCTACCACCGCCGCCGGCCCGGGAGGCCCGATCCGGGCCCCCGCGAGCCCGAAGTCCCCGCCGCCAGGCCGCGTCCTCCCGCCGCCAGG
>NC_057812.1:481185030-481302192 GCF_018294505.1 Triticum aestivum
CTTCCTCCTCCCCACGTCCGGCCTCCTCCTCCCCGAGCTCCGGCAAGTCCCCGGCGACGATCTCCTCCTCCACCAAACAGTGAACTCCGGCGACCTCGGGGTGTGTGCGTGCTACAGTGCAGCCGGCTGGATCTAGATCTAGATCCCCTCTCGGTTGACTTTTTCGTCCCTAACCCTAATTTTTTATGCATACTTTGATCAGCGATATCTCCGCATCTGTAGCTCCGATTTGGAGATATATTATATCAAAATGTTCGTCTCGACGAGTACATCATTTTATTCCATTGCATCATTTTCATTTGAGTTCATCTTGATGCCCGAAATGCTGTTAGAAGGAGGCTTCGTGAGTTAATTGTCAGATCTGCTAGTTCATCTTAGACTTTTGTCATTTTTGCCATGATTATTGTGTGCATGATATGCCTGTAAGTCCTTCATATGTTTTGTTAAGCATTTTGTTATCTTTCCAGAGGTGCAACCCATGCATTTTTAGGATGTGTGTGGTGACTTGTGCAAGCTTGCAAAGTGAGGCACCCGGTAAATCTGTTTTCAGGGACTTAGTAGTTTTCACTAAGTCTGGGATTATTTAGTTCATGATGCCATATGTTCATGTTGTTTCCTAGTGATCCGTGCCTCTTTTGAGGATGATCAGTAAGGGAGTTTTGTTAATCTTGTTATTCTCTATCCATCCATGTCTTTACTTGCAATTATGGAGCACCCTAGCTTGAGTCAATCGAGCTCTACTTTTGCTTCGTTGTGAATCTGGGCAGATCGTCAACTCGTTTGCGATTTTGCCGGTGCTATTGTAGTTGATCCGTGCATGCTATGCCATTGTTCTTGCCATTTCTAGCTTATATTTTGTGCCTTCTTAATGGATGTATGCTTGCCTTGCCATGACTTGCACCATAGTGAGTGCATCGAGCTCGTTTACATGCCTTCATGAGTTAAATCTCAGCATGCTCAGTTTTCACTAAGTCTGAAATCTGATTGTGTTTTAGCTATGTTCGTGTGCTTATTAGTATATTTTGTGTTCCCTTTTGGCCTCAGGTCACTTAGGGACTTTTGTTAAGCTTGTTGAGTAGCTCCATGCCATGTTCTTATTTGTCTTAATCAGGTCATGTATCATGTTGTTTTGTTGCTCCGAAGAGGGCTTCATGATCTGAAATTTCAGACAAGTGTTAATTTTACTAAGTCTGAAATCTGTTTTGCATTTGCGTTTTTGCCATGCTTGTTTGAACCTCATAATGGATGAATTGGCCGTGGCTCAGTGCTAGACTTTTGTTAAGCATCTTGTGTGCATCCCTGTCATGTATTTTTTTGTCATGTTTGGTGGCTGTAGCATGTTCATTTCGTTGCATTTAGATGCCTACTTGCTGTAAATCGCAGACCGGTGTCATTCTTAAATCGCTTGCCATTTCCAAACCGTAACTCCGATTCCGGCGTTCTTTATATCGTTTTCAAGCAATTTCATCCCATCTTTCCAGTGGCACACTTGGTTTTCCAAGTTGAGGCCAGGTTCATGCTTTTCCTGTCATATCTTGCATTTTGCACCCCGCATCGCATCCCGCATAGCATATCATCATTGCATCTTATTGTTTGAGCTTGCACGTGGTTGATTGTATCCTTGTTGCTTATTTGTCTTGTTTGGGTAGATCCGGGAGACGAGTTTGCTAACGAGGAGCCCGTTGAGTTTGCTTTTGAGGATCCAGTCAACTCTGACAGCTTTGCAGGCAAGATGATCATACCCTCGAAATCACTACTATCTTTGCTATGCTAGTTTCCTCGCTCTTTGCTATGCCAATGCTACGATGCCTACCTTTTGCTTGTCAGCCTCCCAATTGCCATGTTGAACCTCTAACCCACCATGTCCTAGCAAACTGTTGATTGGCTATGTTACCGCTTTGCTCAGCCCCTCTTATAGCGTTGCTAGTTGCAGGTGAAGATTGGAGCCGTTCCTTGTTGGAACATTTATTTACTTGTTGGGATATCATTATATTGCTATGTTATCTTAATGCATCTATATACTTGGTAAAGGGTGGAAGGCTCGGCCTCTCGCCTAGTGTTTTGTTCCACTCTTGCCGCCCTAGTTTCCGTCATATCGGTGTTATGTTCCCGGATTTTTGCGTCCCTTACGCGGTTGGGTTATAATGGGAACCCCTTGATAGTTCGCCTTGATTAAAGCTTTTCCGGCAATGCCCAACCTTGGTTTTACCATTTGCCACCTAGCCTCTTTTTCCCTTGGGTTTCCGGAGCCCGAGGGTCATCTTATTTTAGCCCCCCACGGGCCAGTGCTCCTCTGAGTGTTGGTCCGAACCAGGCAGCCTGCGGGGCCATCTCGGGGAAACTCGAGGGTTGGTTTTACTCGTAGCTTGACCTATCTGAGTGTGCCCTGAGAAAGAGATATGTGCAGCTCCTATCGGGATTTGTCGGCACATTCGGGCGGTGTTGCTGGTCTTGTTTTAACCTGTCGAAATGTCTTGTTGTACCGGGATACCGAGTCTGATCGGAACGTCTCGGGTGGAGGTCTATTCCTTCGTTGACCGTGAGAGCTTGTCATGGGCTAAGTTGGGACTCCCCTGCAGGGATTGAACTTTCGAAAGCTGTGCCCGCTGTTATGGGCAAATGGGAATTTGTTAATGTCCGGTTGTAGATAACTTGAACCTTAACTTAATTAAAATGAATCAACCGTGTGTGTTACCGTGATGGCCCCTTCTCGGCGGAGTCCGGGAAGTGGACACTGTGTTGGAGTAATGCTTGCGCAGGTTGTTCCTCTAGATTCTCGCTCGCGCTTTGCCTTCCTCTTCTCGCTCTCTTTTGCGTATAAGTTTGCCACCATATATGCTAGTCGCTTGCTGCAGCTCCACACATATTTGCCTTACCCCTTCCTATAAGCTTAAATAGTCTTGATCGCGAGGGTGCGAGATTGCTGAGTCCCTGTGGCTCACAGGTTACTATAACTCCAGATGCAGGTCCAGGTGTTTCCGCTCCAGGTGACAAGTACGAGCTCAAGTGGGAGTTCGACGAGGATTCTCAGCGTTACTATGTGTCTTTTCCTGATGATCAGTAGTGGTGTCCAGTTGGGGTTCGATCGGGACCATGTCGCATGTTGGGTTATTTTCCATTTTGGCGCCATAGTCGGGCCATGAGTGTTTGTATGATGCATGTTATTTATGTACTTTGATGTGACGTGGCGAGTGTAAGCCAACTATGTATCTCCCCTTTTACTATATATATTACATGGGATGTTGTGATGATTGCCTAACTTGCGATATTGCTTTCAATGCGGTTATGTCTCTAAGTCGTGCCTCGACACGTGGGAGCTATAGCCGCATCGAGGGTGTTATAGGTGTGGCCTGAGACGATGACGCCATGGGGATTGGTCCCCTGGACGCATCCTGCGATGCTGGAAGAAGCAACAACGGGGTTTGTGGAGAGGCGAGGTGGAGGAGGAGCTGGCGGCGCTAGGAGAACCAGAGGGAGAGGGTCGAGGGAATCGGTTGGAGCACGGGGATCGAGCGGATGGGGCGCTGCGAGGGAGATGGGTCTCGGGCTCCTGGCGGCGCTGGTGGGAGCGAGAGGGAGGAGGGGATCGGGTTAGGTTAGCAGTGGGATTGGTGGGCCGGCGCGAGAGGCCCAGGTGGGCTGGCTGATGGGCTTAGAGGTAAATGGCCGGCCTGGCTCCCTCTTCTCACTCCTCTTCTCACCCTTTTCAAAATAGAAAAATAAAGAGAAAGAAAAAGGGGAGAAAATAAAGGTTAGAGAAAGAGTTTGGGCACGGGGATAATTTTCACGGACTCATAAAAATGTGCACTGTCCATGAAAATTAGGGGAGACATGATTGAAAGATGTCATTCAAACACATTTGAATTTAATTCAAATGGGTTTGAACTAGGGCTTGGTTATAGAAGTGTCCAAAAATGTTGAGGTTTTAGGAGGAGCCTCGATAAAAGAGATGAGAGATATTGGCAAGGTTTGAAGGTCAAACTCGAAGAGGAATAGACATGGGGAATTATTGCACGTGTGTTCATGGGTGATTCCGAAAATGGAATATTTAATATAGCTCCCTACGCATATTGGGAGATATGTTATAAAGAGAATTTCACCATGTGAATATCCCTCGATTTAAATGGATCGAAGACCCATATGTTTATTTAGTTGAGTTAAGAAAAAGAAATGACATGATGGCATGATGACATGATGCAATGCACACAATGCAAAGATGAATGCAATGAACCAAATAAATCACACGACGGAACCCGGAAACCCTGGAAGGCATCTGAAGCTCCGGCCTTGGGCGTCACAAATAGACAAGGTTTTGGCCCAAGTTTCAAGCTTTTCTTGAGAACCTCCATTTTTTCGCATTAATCCTCTTAGTAACATCTACATAGCGAATGCTCTTAGTCCAAATAGACTTCAGTGAAGGCACAAATTGTCATGATCCATCCACCAATTTTCAAACCTTAAAATGTTGCTCTTGGGCATAGATGTTTTAATGTGAATAACACGAGGCACATGGTGAGAAGTTATCACAGCTAAAGGAAAGGGTAAAGTAACGGGGTAAGATAATGTCCAGGATGTGACGTGAAGAACCAGTCCAATCACTCTGAAAGAGGGCTAGCTTGCATATTAGTCCACATGAATTTTCTACCTTTAAGTGGGATATCAACGAGACCAAGTTGACTGATTGCTGCATTAAAATGCAACAAGTCATTCGAACTACCATAATATCTAGAAATGTAGATGTTAAACTAGAAAGGCTTTCTTGGATGGAAAAACTCTGACTTCCTACAATTTCCCCTTCCAAGTTTGCTTCTATTGTCAAAGCTTTCAATGAGGTCGAAATCTCCTAAAAGCAGCCAATCTGGATCATCAGGGATGAAGATACCATCCAGCCAACCAAGGAATCATGTTTTTTTATCATCCTGTCATGGAGCATAGATATTTATGTGAGTCTAGCAATTCCCACATTTGTTTGACTGAAGCACTACATAAGTTGCAGATTCATTCTGAAAAGGAGCTCTCCTTTGAAGTGAAACAACGAGAATTCCACCAGATCTAACTACAAATGGTAGAAAACGCGAAGGCATCAAATCTTGGAGGACAAAATTTCCTAATGAAGGGTATGTTAATATGCTCTTTTTTAGTTCCCTCGAAACACACCACGGTGCAACCACTCTCTTCAATGTTGTTCTGAATATGCAACCATTTATCTGGGGAGTTTAAGTCTCTGATATTTCAGTTAAGAACCTTTCTAGGATTGTGTAGTCATTGAAGAAAGTCTGGATATGATCGGGCATAAGCAAGTAAACATCCGAACAATGTACAACAAACACAGAGGTCGTAACCAAACTTGACATAGGATTGGTATATGATATCAGAAAAGAGCAGTTCACATAGATTCTGAAAGAGAAAAGCGCCTAACAAAAATCCACCCAAAGGAACATCAGGATGCAACCTAGACATGCGTTCACAAATGCTTCCGATTCATATATATGCTAAATGTGCCTGGTTTATCATACATGATATGCTTTGTTAGCACATTTATTATGTTGCCAAACTGAATTTAGCTTAATAAAAATTGCCTAATAACCTAAGAAACACAACATCATTTTTTTCCTTTTTATAAGCATCATTGGAATTCAAAGATGCAAAGCACGTCGGAGTGGAGCCTGACTCTCAACGAGTAAAATAAGAACGTAGCTGAACACAACAAATAATATCGCGATGCCAAACAAGAATGTAGCTAGTCACTTGACATTGCAAAGTTACCATGATGTTTCACCCATGGGATTAGTTTATAGCCACTAATTAACCGAAGCATGGCAGTATCAATTAACTATGCCAAGCCCGCACATGACCTGTTCCATTATGCATGCATGCGATGTTAATCCACGATCGGAAATCACATGGTGAAGTTTATGCGAAGGAGCCCAGAAAAGCAGAGGGAATTACCACGCGAGTCCACGCCGCCACCTCCGCACGCAGTGAAGGTGAGGTCGAGAGGAGGACTTGGTTTGATTGAACACCAGTCTGATACCAATCAGATCGGCAGCAGCGGCAGCGGCAGCGGCTGCATCTGCATCTCCGCCCCGGCTCCGGAGCCCCACCCCACCCCGCCGCGCCGGCCATGTCTCCCTCCGGGGAGGTGGTCGCCTCCGTCTCCTCCGCGCTCGCCGTCCTGCTCGTCCTCCTCGCCTGCGTCGAGCTCGGTGACGCGGCCGCCGCCGTCGGCGTCTACCGCCTCATCCAGTACGACCTCGCCGGCGCCCCGCTCGGCTCCCGCGCCGCCGCGCTCAACCACCACGCCGCCGCCTTCCCGCTCCCCGCGGGGGCCGACCTCTCCCGCTCCGCGCTCGTCGCGCCGCTGCTCGACCTCCCGCTCTCCTTCCTCCGAGGTACTCCCGCCCTCCCTCTTACGCCCCATCCTCCTAGTACCAGCACGCTGTAGTAGATGAGACGAGCTCTTCGCCGGCTCTAGCTAGAATTGAGCTCGATCTGTGTGCCACTTCGCATTGCCGATCGAGATGTGTAGTGTTTGCGATGTACTTTCCGATCTCGTAAGATTGCGGTGTCGGGGTGTATCTGTTACTTTCGTGTTTCTAAATGGCACATGCTGCTCGTTTAGTTACAGCAACCGGGTCGCAGCCAGGATAAGCTCTATTTATGGGCTTTAGTATGCCTTCAGTTATATCATCTGACTTGTTTGGTACTTACTCCTACCAAAATGTATGCACTCACTCATGTGGCATTACGAACTGTCAAGTCATGGCATCTAAACTACAACAATCATGACTCAACGATGATGTTCCATCATGCATGAGCCATCCGAAAAAGATCATGTTTCTTCAATGAACCACAGTATTAATTATTTATTTTGCACATGAAATTTGATTGAAATAATAGTGTTGACAAACTTCTGTTTCATTACGTACTACTCAGAGTACCTGGCAGAGAAAAAACATCTTGGAGGGTTGCTCATTCTGCTCCCGAGAAACATCAGCACTAAGAATGTTGAGGGAAACAACGATGACAAGGGGGAACCAAAGAATGTGCTGGCTGAGCTAGAAAAGTTGCTCATGCATGAAGAAGTGCCGGTAAGTTATAAATCTCTTAGGCAATTATTTCTATCTTTGCTTGTGATTTATATGTTCCATTACTTATACAGTATCTAGTTAGTTATATCACATAGCTCCACAGATATAACATTTAGAAGTACAAATTATAACACTGTAAATATGCATTGAGCTTCTGCAATCTATTTTGTAAATTTGTATTTGGCAATGTAGCTCAACAAAACTAATACAATTAAAGTTGCATTTGAAATGCTGATTGGTGCTTTTAGCTGTTAACCAAACTTCTCTTTGTTTTGAAGGATGCACACTTTAAATTGCTATTGGTAGAGCACCAACAGTTTCTGTGACCCTCTTTACAGTATAACATTGTTTTTATAAATAGTGATCTTTCCTTCAGATTTGCTAATGTTTTTTTTTTGCAGTCTAAATGTCCTGCTTCCTCTTTGTTCAGTGATCAACTTTTTAAATATGATATAATATTTTGGCTAACTCATGTGCATTACTCAATGCAGTTTCCAGTGTACTTCGCTTTCCATGACGACAATTTGGATAACCTATTGGCAGATATTCGTAAAATTGCCTCTTCAGGCCAGCCAGCCTCTGCATCAACAGGAGGGTAATACTTGAAGACGAAACTCAGCATACTCTCGAGTGTCCAGCATTTTGCACTATAATTAGTGTAGCACTTGACTATAAATTGTCAGCCTCCTGCATGGTCTTGATTATCTTTTGGACTTGTAGATACAAGCTTGTAGTGCCTTCTGCGGAACCTAAAAAGGTGTCATCTCCAACCATTTCAAATATCCAGGTAGCTGCTCTGACATGAATTTACTGTCTACTTTCGCATTCATCAGGTTGATCTTATTTACTTTATAATTCACTGCAACATCTTATAGATCTGTTTTCTTTCGAAACAAACAATTAAATAGACCATGATGAATGGCTGGCTATATGCCAGAAGTGATTGCTACACCTGATATCTGACTCTTATAAATATAATAGTGTTTCCCATCTTTCATGAGATGTCAACAGGACTAAGTTTAATATCTTTGAGTTGCAGGGATGGTTACCTGGATCGAAAGGAGAGGGCGATGCTGAACAGCTTCCAACCATTGCCATAGTTGCAAACTATGACACTTTTGGTGCTGCACCTGTATGTAACCCAGAAAAAATGTTTCAAGAATCTTTGATATTATTTTCAATATTTTCATAATACATATGTTTTTAGGCGCTTTCCGTGGGAAGTGACAGCAATGGAAGTGGAGCTGTGGCTCTTCTAGAAATTGCAAGGATCTTTTCACGCCTCTATTCAAGTCCTAAGACCAGAGGCAAGTTTAATCTTCTCTTTGGATTAACATCTGGCGGACCCTACAATTACAATGGAACTAGCAAGGTTAGTGATCATCTTGCGCCATTATGAAAGCCTTCTGGTGCATATTCATGGTCAACTCACAGCTGTATGGTTTTCAAATTTTGTTACAGTGGCTTAGAAGTTTCGATCAGCGTGTACGCGAGAGTATTGACTATGCAATTTGCTTGAATAGCGTTGGTTCCTGGAGCAATGATCTCTGGATGCATGTATCAAAGCCTCCAGAGAACCCTTACATCAAGCAAATCTTTGAAGTACAGAGCCATTTCAAGTTTTTGGTCCATAACCTCAATTGTCTGCAATGATAAGTCATTCACAACTCGAAGTTTCTTTGCTTCAGGATTTTTCAGATGTCTCCAAGGAAATGGGCATTTCAGTCGGCATCAAGCACAAGAAGATTAATGTGTCAAATTCTAGAGTATGTTCTTGCCTTTTGAAGCATTGTAAACCTTCATTAGGTTTGGATCCCATCAGGATTTCAGATAATCCATCTTACATGTACTTACTGTCAGTACTAGCATGATAGCATTTGAAATATTTATTGGTGAATCAATTCTTCTGGCATGGTAGCCTGACATAGTATTTCGAGTGCAGGATCAAGAATTAGCTTAGTATTAGCATCAGGGCTGGTTTAGAAACGAGTTCAGAACTATCCCTCCGTTTCTAAATATAAGACCTTTTAGAGATTTCAATACGGACTAACATACGGATGTATATAGACGTATTTTAGAGTGTAGATTCACTCATTTTTCTCTGTATGTAGTCTGCATTGAAATCTCTAAAAAGCCTTATATTTAGGAACGGAGGGAGTATATGCTATTTGTAGAAGTTAATATGCTTTTTTAGTATTTACATTTTGGAATCTAGAAGCCTTTTACCGCTTTAGCATTGCTGATTAACTATTCTATTTCGTTAAACTTTCAAGCTTGCCAAGTGACATGCTTGCAATCTTGCAGGTAGCATGGGAACATGAGCAATTCTCGAGGTTTAGGGTGACTGCGCTAACTCTTTCGGAATTGTCTACACCTCCTGAATTTTTGGAAAGCACTGGTGGTCTGTATGACACTAGGTGAAGTCACTTCTAATACACCCTAATCCTTTTTTCACTGTCTTAGTTTTTAATATTTTACTTGTATATTCCTTCTTTCAGAGAATCAGCAGATGTTGAGTCAGTAATGAGAACTGTCAAATTAGTTTCTGAGAGTCTTGCGGTAAGCTAAATCATTTGCTCTGAATTTTTTCATTTTACTTTGCACTTTGGTTAGAAATTTAGATTTAAATGTCCACAGCAGTAGCATGTATGTAGGATAATATACCTGTTCAACTGGTTTTAACTTAGCATGAAGTTTCTCCTGAAATATGTCAACACAAAGTTGATCGAGTTATTTTAGTGCTTCAGTTACACTCAAATGTCTAGCTGCATACAAATAGCAGTTTAGGAGATTCTGCCGTTCATCCATGTTACAATGGTTTTGTGTTATAAGCATGTTTGAGTGATGCAAAAATTCATTAGAAATGCAAATTACTGCTATGATGAGTGTTTGGAAGAACTAAAGTTACTGATTACCTCTTGCTTTCTTCTGAACCAGGATTCTTATAGTTAGACAAAGGTTTAGGAGATTCTGCCATTCATCCATGTTACAATGGTTTCATGCTATAAGCATGTGTGATGCTAAAAATCATTAGAAATGTAAATTGCTGCTATGATAATTGTTTGGAAGAACTAAAGTCACTGGTTACCTCTTGCTCTTTTCTGAACCAGGATTCTTATAGTTAGACGAAGGTTTAGGAGATTCAGCTGTTCATCCATACTACAATTGTTTCATGTGATACTGTTATTTAGGTAGCATGTCTGTTTGAATGTGATGCAAGAATTTATTAGGTAAGCAAAATGCCGCTATGATGATTGATTGGAAGAACTAAAGTTACTGGCTGCCGCTTGCTCTTTTCTAAATCAGGATTCTTATAATTAGACGAAGGTTTAGGAGATTCTGCCCTCCATCCATGTTTCAGTGGTTTCTTGTTATGTAGGTGGCATGTTTGAATGTTAAAATGATTAGATGTGCAAAATGCTGCTATAATAAGTGATTGGAAGAACTAAAGTTACCGTCCGCCTCTTGCTCTTCTGAACCAAGATTCTTATAGTTAGATGAAGTCTGATATTATACTAATAATGCCTCTTCACAGAGACAAATCTACGGGTTGAGAGGAAGGAACATTGATGTTTTTGCTGATAACAGCAGTTTAGCCATCATTCCTCACTACATCCGGTCCTGGTTGGATCTTTTTTCACGGACACCACGGGTTGCGCCTTTTCTTCAGAAGAATGACCCCTTCATCTTAGCACTTAAAAAGGTTGCGTACCTGCTATCAGTGATCTCATCTAGTTCACCTTGTTCATAGTTTCCTCGCAAGCCATGACACTATCTATATATTGGTGCAGGAACTGTCCGAGCATACTACGGATGTGCATGTTCAAAATGACGTCCTTGATGGCATGTTCACTTTCTACGATGCAACAAAATCAACTTTAAACGTATACCAGGTAAGTGTGTAAGCTTCATGCCACACTTTCTCCATGTTTGGATATCGCCATTTAATTTCAGAATGACATAAAAGTGTACTGAGCATATATAGAGCCTCTAGCTTGGTAGTGCCTTGTGATGTGTCATCCACGGATGAATTCCTATCCACCTTTTATGTTGCTTTTCTTAGATATCACCATTACCACATTGAAAGAACCTCAACTGGCCTTTGATTGTCCATTTCACAGGTTGCAAGTGTTACTTTCGACCTGTTATTCCTTCTGGTGCTCGGTTCCTATCTAATTGTTCTCTTCAGTTTCCTAGTAATCACAACACGGGTATGGACCGATTCATTTCTGTAAACATAACTAGAAGCTTTCTTTCCCTGCAACTGAGATGATACGTTTTCTCTTGAACAGGGCCTCGACGATCTCATTAACATATTCCGGCGGCCTCCATCACGTAAAGTCAAGGGAGCATAGGCTAGATCATCATGTTTTGTGTATTAGTAACGAGGAGAAGTGCATGCCTAGTTAGAAGAGCGCTAGACACCAGGATTTACGAAAAGCTAAGCTTTCCACAGCAGATAGACCTGTAATTTTCAGAATTACCCTTTGTTCTCTAGCCAATGTGAGCGGCATCAGATTCTCCAGGGCGAAAACATTTTCTTCTGCACACAAGGAATTTTGACTGTAATTTGTTGTCTGTTATTTGTTTTTTTCATTTCTGGCTACTGTGAAGTAGAAGGCCTATCTGCATAATCATCGTGGCAGTGTGTTACTGTGTTATGTATGGATAGAGAGCACCACTCTGTACTCCCAAATCTGTACTTGGGTACAGTGAGATACATCTTCTGAATACACTCAAAGCAGAACTGCATCCTGCTTCATACCTTGTTTTAATGTACTTGTAATGGATTGGGATGCATGATTCCCTTAGGCCTTGTTTGGATGTGGGGGTAGCTATTTACAGGGAAAAGACGACCTGGGCGGAATATTCTTGACAAAACAAAAACCGCGCTGAAAATTCAGGTGACCCATTCGGAGAGACAGGGCACTCGATGCATCCTTCCGATGTTCTGGTGCAGCCACCCCTGGTGGAGAGGTGAACAAGCACCCAGATCGAGCTGCGGGTCTGCAGTTGTACAGACACCAGGCCCCGGTTCCACCATATCTGCTTCTCGTCGAGATCACATGGCAGATCTGGAGCTCGTTTCAGCACCAGGCCTCGATTCCACTGTATCTGGGAGACTGGGACTCCATCACAAATCAGAGGAACGTGTGCGCTACTTCTATATGCAGCAAGGCTTGCCGACGGACTCCCGCTCTCACCTGGACGACCATGGGACTCGTGTTTAACTTCCAAAGTCGTATCCGACCACTTGGACGTAAGGAGGATTCCAGCTTACCTGCGGACGTTGGGATATATATGGCCGTTCAGAATACATATGCATGCATGATCCTATTTTTATTTTTTCAGATTTATTATATGCATGCATGATGCTTTTCAAACTTCTGTTAATGGTACATCCAAAACTGTAGCATACGCTTCAAACTTCTGTTGATCATCACCTGCCCCTGTGTGGAATGGTGATAGCACACGCTTGCATGCCTGTTCAGTGTTGAGGGTATTGTGCACAATAGTCATCAGACCACCGACGTTCTCCAACAGCTCCAGGATGTAGTAGTGTCATCTGCTTTCAGAAACAGGTGCTGGGGATGAGCTCTGATGGTGGGCGCAGCCATGGAAAGCGCAAGCGTCTTGTTCTTTCTTGCTGCTTGACACCATGTGAGTAGTGGCGTATCAGCTTGTTGCCAAAGGCCAAGATAAGGTGTTCTGAAAGCTGATACCAGCCAGTCTTCATTGGGTGGGGCGACTCTCCCCTGGATACTTGCAGATTACATGTACGTATGAAATGTCGTCAACAAAAACCACATTGTCGGCGTTTTGGAAACGAGGGTTCCTAGACTTGCCTGCTTGCGGCCTGTGGCGTGGCTTAAAAGGGGGCCCAACACGGCCCATCTTCATCAACACAGACTCAAGACCCTCGCGAGTGGCCAAGCCTCGCGAGGCGGACGACACGGAGGTTCCTCAGGCACGGCCTTATCAGGCTGGCTCGCGAGGAGACGGAGAGATTAAGACGGGGTACCTCACGAGGTGCCCGTGACGCAAGCCATGACGACCAAGGGCGCCAGGCTGGCGCCAGCCCGCGCAGTATCCTCCTTTCCTCTTTGGTGCAAAGGGAGCAAGCGTAGGCGGGAGCATCAAGCAAAGGCGCCCGTTTCGGTGCAACGAGATCAAGACCAGTCCAATGGCAGGGAGGAAGTCATTGTGGAGCCCAAGCCAGCGTCACCACCAGAGTCTTTGACAGGCGAGGACCAACTTTAGTCAGGATAAATGTACCAGATGTTCCCTTTCAAAATGGCCAATTGTTGGCGCCCTTCCCGCTCAATATTTGGGAAAAGGGCCAGGGCCATTGCCTATAAATAGGACTAGCCACCCCCAGGGTAGGGGGGATCTAAAATCGGCCAACCCTGAAACAAGCTGAGACCGAAATCAGAGAGAAAATCGAGAAGAGAGAGAGAGAAGGGTGACTGAACTCCTCTTAGCAGTTCATCCCCCCGGCCAAGAACAAACCCTCGCGAGGCTGTTCTTTCTTGTATTGTTCATCATCATCAGCCCAAGAGGCAATCCACCACACCACACACCGGAGTAGGGTATTACACCACAACGGTGGCCCGAACCAGTATAAACCCTGTGTCTCTTATGTTGTTCTTTCCATAGCTTAGATCTTAACAAGGCGGAGGGGTGCAGGTAGGTAGAAGGCGAAATCTCCGCGTGCACCCCAGTGTTCGAACCTTAAGGGTCTGCCGAAACCCGAAATCCGACATTTGGCGCGCCAGGTAGGGGTGCGCCGGAATTCGTCTTCCACCACCCCGTTCTCCTCCGACCATCGCGTCCATGTCTGACACTCGTCGGGCCCACGCCGAGCGCCGGGCCGCTCTCGCTTCCTGCGTCACCCAGACGGCTCCTGTCGGCGGGCGTCCTCGCCGTTTCCCGTCACCTGCCGTCAACGCCGCCACCGGCCCGGCGGGGGATGAGCAGTAAGCGTCGTCTCAGCACCCGTCCGTGCGGCAAGACGGCCGCACCGCTACTCCCTCGCTCACCCCAGCTGGTTCTTCGTCCCACGCGCTCCGCGCACGCATGGAGGCTCGAGTTGCGCTCATCGCGGCAAACGAGCTCCTGCGCTACCGTCCGTCGACGACGTCTATGAAGAATGGCTCGACCGCATCGCCGAGCTCGTCCGCGCCGCAGGGGGCTCTCCCGTGCCGTCCGTTCCGCTGCACCGCACCCCGCCCCGCGCGGGCGACGAAGCTCCGGCGGCGCCCCGGCCGCCTCCTCCTCAAGAAGGCGCCATGGCTCCAAGGCGCGTGGCCCCTGGGCGGAACCCGCTCCGTCAGGTGCCAGCGCGGCAAGAGCAGAGCTGCCAAGGAGTCCCTCGCCCGCAAGAAGCTGCCCGGGCGCTCCCTGCTCCAGCACGTCGCGACCATGCTCCTGCTCCCGCACGTCAAGACCCCGCGCTGCTCCCAGCTGCAGCGCGTGGGGACATGCAAGACCAAGCTCTCCGTCACCCAAGGCCTCCCATGGCCACAGAAGGCTGTCGTGCCTTCACCATCGAGCTACGTAGTGTCGCGTGGCCCGACAAGTTCAAGCCAGACCTGCCTCCTCGTTACGATGGCACGGCCGACCCTACGGAGTTCCTCCAGCTCTATGAGCTGGGCATCGAAGCTGCCAACGGAGACGAGAAGGTCATGGCGAACTGGTTTACCATGGCGCTCAAGGACGGGGCCCGCACCTAGCTCCTGAACCTGGCTCCAGGCACGATCTCCTCCTGGGACGAGATGCGCACCCGCTTCATCGCCAACTTTCAAGGTACTCGCGACCGGCCACCCGCCGTGAGCGACATGCGCCGCATCAAGCAACAAACCGGAGAGACCCTGCAGAAGTACATCCAGCGCTTCAACAACGCACGCCTCAAGATTCCCAAGGTGACCGAGAAGGCCATCATCTCAGCCTTCTCCGACGGCGTGCGCGATGTCAAGATGAAGGAGGAGCTGGCGATGCATGAAGACCTGTGCACTTCCTTGGAGCTGTTCAACTTGGCAACCAAGTGCGCCAGGGCTGAGGAAGGGCGTCTCTCCCTCCTCGAGTTGCCTGCCGCAGACCCAGAAGAGAAGAAGCCCAAGGCCAAGGATGTGAAGCACAAGGGGGCTGCCGTGCTCGCGGCAGAACCAGACACCAAGCGGGGCAGAGATCAGCCCGAACCTTCCAAGGGCAGTCGGTACTGTGTGTACCACGACCTCCACACCCACAACACCAACGAATGTCAAAAGCTCCGAGCCGTGCGAGAAGGAAGGATCGGCCGTCGCCCCGACCGCGGTGACCGGGGCTACGGTCGAGGAGGAGGAAGGAACGCAGGACGCTGGGAAGACTGCTGCCCGCGCCAAGGGTGGCGCGATCGACCTCGCGAGGATTGCTGGCAAGACCCGCCTCGCGAGGGAGACTGGAGGGATCAGCCTCGCGAGGATCACCCGCAAGGCAACACGGGCCTCCCTCCGCTACCGCTGCAGCCAAGGAGAAACGAGGACCGCCATCAGGACGAGGGGGCTGGGGGCTTCCAGGAGCCGCGCGCGATCGCCTGCATCCTGGGCGGGCCTCAAGCCCCAGCCTCTCAACGCATCTTCAAGCAGTTCGCCCGCGAAGTGAATGCAGTCCTCCCCAAGCTCGAAGCCACGCGCCCTCTCAGGTGGTCGGCGTGTGCCATCACGTTCAGCTCGGTAGATCAGCTCAAGTGTACGGCTACAGCCGGAGTCCTCCCGATGCTTTGTTTCTCAATCATCAGCAACATGGTGGTCACCAGGACCCTCATCGATGGCGGGGCAGGGCTCAACGTCCTGTCCGTGAAAACATTCAACAATCTCCAAGTGCCCTACAGCCAGCTTCAGCCAACCAAGCCTTTCTCCGGAGTCACCGACGGCTCCACGGTCCCGATTGGGCAGGTCCGCCTCCCTGTCACCTTCGGGCACGCGACAACTACCGCACCGAGCTCATCGACTCCGACGTCACTCACATTCGCCTGCCGTACAACGCCATCCTTGGGTACCTAGCGCTGGCCAAGTTCATGGCCGTAACTCACCACGGCTACAACGTCCTCAAGATGCCAGGAAGTGGCGGAGTCATCACGGTGCCCTGTGAAGAGAAGGACATGGTATGTTTCCTGGAACGATCCTTTCAGGCCGCGTCACTGGAAGACTCGGATCGCGGAAGCAGGAGGCTTCCCGAGACCGCCCCCAAGAAGAAGAAGACATCGTCAGGCGCGGCCCCTCAGAAGGCAGGCCCTTCAGGGCCCGCGCCTGCCCAGGGGGAACCTCCTTCCATCACATAAGAAAGCGCGCCCGGCGCCCTCCTCAGGCAGGGCTCGAGGGCTCTCCCCTGGAGGGCCACCGACCTGGCTAAGGTCACGAGGGAGGTGCTTGGGCACCACATGAAGGCGTGTTTCGAAGCACGTTTCTCTCAAGAAGAAGTAAGGCAAGGAAAGCTAGACCCTCATGAGTTCATCAGCAAGGCCATTCAGGAGCTACAGGAGTCAAGAGTCATGAAAGGCGGCCGCCGCCTACCAGCTGTGGCTTCCCATCCAGGCGAGGATGGAGGGCTGCGCGTCTGCATCGACATACCAGGGCTCAATCGAGTCGCCTCTCTGGAGCGCCTCTGGCCCTCGCGAGTGGGGCGCTGCGAAGGTCCACCCCACAGCTATGTTCGCATGCCTTACGGCTTGCCGAACGCGGCTGCCACGTACCAGCGCCTCATGAGGGGCATCATGGAGGCACAAGAGGCCAGGCGTTCCGCAGCCCTGGCGGAGATGGAGATGGTCCGCGAGGAGCCACCAGCACCTCCGGAGCCTCCCGAGGCCCCTAGGCCTGGGGGCTCGTGAGGATCGGCTTCCGCAGCCCACCGAGTCTGCTACACCAACACTCCTTCGTCCTCAATATCATCAGGTGACATCTTTCAAGTTTTACTTCCAGCTAGGAGCGCCCCCCAGGGCTGCATTATTCCCAGGCCGCGTGGGTCCGTCCCTGCGGCATGTATCCCTTTTATTTCATGTTGTTAGCTTACCTTGTTGTGGGCGCCCCTCGGGCTGCATCATCCCCAAGTCGCTCGGGCCAGGCCCAGCGGCAGGTATCCCTTTTGCGTTTATTTCCGGCTATGCGTTCGACCCACCATACTTGATTATTTGATGCCTGTCCACGGCACCTCTTCTTCTCCATGCCGACCACTTGCATGTTAAAGGGGGGGGGTACCTGAGCATCGCGACTCAGGACTCTTACTGGCTCTCCAGCCCTCACCCTCTGGCCTTGTCCACGGCATCGCGACCTGGCATACCAGCGACGGCTGAGACCAGCTCAAGGGCCGGGACCCGAGGACGTAGAGTGTCGGCATCTAACCAAGTTTGCAGGGACACATCACAAGATAAGGCCCAGTGGCAGGCGCAACCCGCCTAGAGGTAGGGCCCCGTGAGTCCCGCGTTGGCTCACGGGTGCCCAGATACACCTCGCCAGGCCCTACCGTGCCAGCCACGTGTCAGGGCGGGGCTGTACACGCCCCGGGGGCTCCTCCCGGAGGGAGCCCCCTCCCACGTACCAGTGGAAGCACCATGCTCCGCGCTGGCTGACGACAATGCCGAGGAGCGGCTATGCCCGTACACATACGGAAGCGCTATGCTCCCCGCTGGTGATAAACAACTGAGGGCGGCCCCCGGGCCGCACCAACCTCAGGGAGCCCAGAGCTCAGTGTCTAGCCTCATCGTAACGCCTCCCCTCGGGAGTGCCGCGCGAGGGGGCTGGGCACGGGGGCTGCGCCTGGGTCACGCCCAGACGCACGCCACCCAGGCAGGCCCCCCGGGCCTGGTTCGTCGCGCGTCTCTCCCCGTGCGGAGCCAAGGTACGAAGGTCGTTTGAGCGTCAAGGGGGACTCCTGAGCATTGCGACTCAGGAGCCTAACTGGTCACGTAGCCCCTCACTCCTTAGTTCCGAAAGGCTAACGACGGTTGAGGTATGCGTGCGGCCGGGCTCTGCAGACGTAGAATGATAGATCCACCCACATCACACCTCCCTACTTACTGTTCGTGTGCCAAGGGGGACTCCTGAGCATCGCGACTCAGGAGCCTAACTTGTCACGTAGCCCCTCACTCCTTGGTCCCGTCCTGGTTTCCGGTCGGGGCTAACGGCGGCTGAGGTATGCGCGGGGTCGGGCTCTGCCGGCGTAGAACATAAGAAAGTAGGAAGGAAAAGCGTAAATTTCAAGGAATTCAAAAGCAAATATTACAGTCCACACTGTTATCTCAATGCCAAACACAAGTTTAAACGCCTCCCCGAGGCATGATACATGTGGAGGAATTAAAAGCAGGACATGAGCCACAACGGAGTCACTTGTCGGCGGTGGAGCAGCGCGGAGTGGGTTCGCCTCATGGAGCAGCGGGGTCGGCAGCGTCTTGCTTCGGCTTGGTGCTGAAGGCCCGGAACTTCCCCAGCAGAGCCTCCGCGCGACCTTTTACGGCCTCGGCAGCGGCAGCGGCACGCTCGCCGCTTATTGGCTCCAGCAGGCTATCGAGGTCGGCGCCGGGATCGCAAAGGTAGATGTGGGTGAGGACCCGCGTCAGCGCTGCAGAAGACAGGACACGCGCCTCGGCCTCAGCCGTGGGGCCAAGGCCAAGGGCGACGTCTTCAAGAGCGCGAACCAGAAAGAGAAGCAGCTTGGCGGGGCCGTCCTCGGCCCCAGCCAGCGGGCTCTCCAGGCCGCTATCGTAAAGCGTCCTCAGCGAGGAGCGAGCCTTCGCCTCCATCTCCGCGAAGGCCACGTGGTCCTCAGCAAGAACCTGGGCCTTGTCGTCCAGCTCGGCCTTCCTCGCCCCCAACTCCTGCTCCAGCGCGCCTAGGCGGTCACGGCGCCTCCTGAGCTTGACCTTCCTCTCCTTGACGGCCGCCTCGCGATCCTTCACGCCTTCTTCCTGCTCTTGGCGAAGGCGGGCCTCTTTCGCGAGCTGGTCCCGCAGGCCTTGCAGCTCGTCCTCCAGCGCCTTGCAGCGACCACGGACGTCGACCACCTCCCCCAGGGCTGCGTCACGAGCAGGCTTCGCCTCAAGGATGGCCTGCCTCTCCTCATTGCAAGCCGTCGAGGCCTGGACCAGCGCCGCCCGAATCGAAGCGTTGGAGCGAACCCATCCTGAAGCCAGCTCCAAGCGCCCGGCCACCAAGCAAGGGTCGGCGCCAAGAAGATCCTACCACAGTCGGTCCAGCTCAGCAGCAGCACGATCTAGAACGGCATGAGGAGTCGGAGAGACAGCAGCCGGTGGAGCAGGAGGAGAAGGCGGCAGCGCGACCACAACATCCTGAGGCGGAGCCTGCTGCGCCCTAACGGCTGTAGTGGCGGAAGCAGGCAAAGGCACCTCGGGAGTCACTTGGGCCATGGGGGCTGAGCTCGCCCCAGCCGGCTCAGCCAGGCCTCGCGAGGACGACCGGGCAGGAGAAGCCCGTGCGTCGCGGTCACCCTCCTTCGCGGGCAGAGGCGCTGCCACGGATGGAACCTCAGGAGCTCCCTTCGGCTTCTTTGCTGCGGGCACCAGCCTATCCAAGAGATGCGGACGTCAAGCCTCAGAAGCAGAACAAGAAATAAAGACAAGAATCAAGCGCTTACGGGTCGTCGCCAGTGAGCTCAAGCGGCCTCCGGCCAAATTTGAAGCCTGAAAGCCGGCTGGAAGGGTCAACCTCGGGAAGCTTGGAAGCGGAAGGCGCGTCTGCGGTCCGCCTCGGGGCCGGGGCAGACCCGCGGGAGATCAGCCCGGTCCTGTCCTTCTTCGGGATCGAGGGCAAGCTCCCGCCGTCCTGCTCGTCATCATCCTCGTTGTCATCGCTCGGTGAGAGGCGGAGAACGCGGGACCTGCGCCGGGGGAGGGGAGCCCTCGACTCTCCGTCAGTCGCCTCGAAGTCAGGCCCTTTTTCCCGCTCCCCTCCTTCCTCCTCTTCGCTGGAGTCGTCGGAGGACACGTCCACCGATTCCCTGGGAGTTTCCATAGGCACGGGCCCGTCCCCGTTGAAGACGGGCATGGACTCCACTACCTGCTCCCAGTCGTCGCGGAGGAACAAGGGCGTAGGAGCGCCCTCCAACCTCGCCACATCGCCCCCCGACCAGAGATTGGAGGACCGCAGCCAGATCTTTGTTGGCCAAGGCCGCGGGGCTCGGATGGGGCCTCCACATCAGAAGTGAGTACTGCCGAAGCGGAGCCAGCTGGTGCTCCAGGAATTCCCTCAACAGCGACGCGCCGGTCAGCTTCGCCGCCGCCATGTTGGCCGGCCTCAGATCCGTGTCCATCTTCTCCAACACCAGCTTCGCGTGGGGGTCCGCGAGCTCCGCTCGACCCCAATCGCTGGAGCTCGTGGGTTGCTCCGTGGGCAAGATCAGCCGAGGGTGGATGCGCCCAGCATCTGCCAAGACCCACTTGCTCCTGAAGCCCTCAATCCTTTTCCCGGGGTTCGAAATGGCAATGGCGCCACCGTACGCGATGAAGCTCGCGCACGCAGAAGCAGGACCACGAGAGGTCCGGAGGTAAAAGTAGTGGCGCAGCAAGGCCACTGAGGGCTGCACCCCTACGTGAGCCTCGCAGTAATAGGCGAAGATTGCCAGGAGAAGGACGGAGTTGGGGTGGAGATGCAGAGCCTGTAGCTTATAATGGCAGAGGACAGAGAAGAACAACTCGGAGAAGGGAGGCACCAGGCCAGCAGCAATGGCGCTTACAAAGAACAGATAGAAGGTGCTCCCTTGGCCCTCAGGGGTGGCGGAGCCGGCCTTGAACACCTTCGCCCCGTCGATGCCCTGCGCTGCCGCCATCCGGCGCAACCGGGCAAGGCTCGCCTCCGACACGTTCGGCGAGTCCAGGACAAACGAGTACCAAGCTCCGGTCGGGGACTGACGAGGCGCCATGGCTTCCTAGGTCACGCGGTCGGAGTAGATCTGGAAATTTTGGAGGAAGGAAGGAGAGGCGCAAGAAAGGGGATCTGAGCAGCAACCGGAGAAAGCAGAAAGCAAAGCCCAGGCAGATGCCGCTCCTTTATCAACTCGCGCGGTTGCTGAGGCGCCCACGTCCAATCAACCGCCACGCGGCGCCCAAGGCCGCAGGCTGTTAGGGCCCGCGGCGCTTCGCCCTTGCCCTTTCGCCTCCCTGCACGGCCAAGTCCGGGCGCGCCTTGGGCCCGGGGGCTACTGTCGGCGTTCTGGAAACGGGGGTCCCCAGACTTGCCTGCCTGCGGCCTACGGCATGGCTCAAAAGGGGGCCCAGCACGGCCCATCTTCATCAACACAGACTCAAGATCCTCGCGAGGGGCCAAGCCTCGCGGGGCAGACGACACGGAGCTTCCTCAGGCACGACCTCATCAGGCTGGCTCGCGAGAAGGCAGAGAGATCAAGGCGGGGTACCTCACGAGGTGCCCGTGACGCAAGCCATGACGACCAAGGGCGCCAGGCGGGCGCCAGCCCGTGCAGTGTCCTCCTTTCCTCTTTGGTGCAAAGGGAGCAAGCGCAGGCGGGAGCATCAAGCAAAGGCGCCCGTTTCGATGCAACGAGACCAAGACCAGTCCAATGGCAGGGAGGGAGTCATTGTAGAGCCCAAGCCAGCGTCACCACCAGAGTCTTTGGCAGACGATGACCAACTTTAGTCAGGATAAGTGTACCAGATGTTCCCCTTCAAAATGGCCAATTGTTAGCGCCCTTCCTGCTCAATATTTGGGAAGAGGCCCAGGGCCATTGCCTATAAATAGGACTAGCCACCCCCAGGGTAGGGGGGATCTAGAATCGGCCAACCCTGAAACAAGCTGAGACCGAAATCGGAGAGAGAATCGAGAAAAGAGAGAGAGGGAAGGGTGACTGAACTCCTCCTAGCAGTTCATCCCCCCGGCCAAGAACAAACCCTCGCGAGGCTATTCTTCCTTGTATTGTTCATCATCATCAGCCCAAGAGGCAATCCACCACACCACACACCAGAGTAGGGTATTACACCACAACGGTGGCCCGAACCAGTATAAATCCTGTGTCTCTTATGTTGTTTTTTCCATAGCTTAGATCTTAGCAAGGCGGAGGGGTACAGGTAGGTAAAAGGCAAAATCTCCACGCGCACTCCAATGTTCGAACCTCAAGGGTCTGCCGGAACCCGAAATCCGACACACATTGCACAATAGATTATTATGAATGAAAAGGCCAAGTTCCATGTCAAAATGATACGGGACGTGGCTTAGATGTCAGGGTATAATGCTGAGGCTATGTTGAACAGTCCCTAGGACCACGATTCCAGCACACCTAACACAAGAAGCCATCAACTGACAGCAGTTCGTTTACAACATGCCATTGCACAAGCGGCAGCATCAGGAACATCTCTACTGTTTCTAATGCTAACATGAAATCGTAAGCAACCACGCCGTCGTAGATCTCCGGCCAGTCCCCATGCTATCACGGCATCGTATGCAACCACGCCAGCAGAGATCTCTGGCAAGTCCTCATGCTAACACATGGCATCATATGCAACCGCACTGTCAGAGAAGATCTCTTGTCAGTCCTCGTCCATGACATCAAGAGCAGGTATTCGTCTGAAGCGTCCGCCGTGCCTTAGGTCCCCTGATATTGGCGATCTTGACTCTATTCTTTTCTTCTTAGGCGTAGAATGTTCACCGGCTACTGATTCAAAGAGTTCTCCCATATTTGACATGTTGGGCCTCTTCTTATCCGGCTCCTCTTTCAGGAAACTGAACACATGCACCCATAGAAAATGTTAGCATGCTGCAAGTCTACATTCAGACACTGAGCACTGTTTCACTTACTAAAGAGTTACAACCCAGAAAGGAAAATGCCAGTTCCAAGGAAAGAACCAAAGTGTACCTCTCCCGGATGATCTTAAACGCTGCCATTGTCGCATAAGGTAATCCAGTCTTTGGATCACGGTATCTACAAGTAAAGCCAAGCCTAAAATAAGATTATCACTTCAAATAACAACCATGGAGACATAACCCACTCTCAGCTTGTAACAGAATGCATCAGTTCAGGTGATACTAATGTAGGAGTATGTTCATTTCAAATCACCGAATCAAGTACTCCCTCCAATCCATATTACCTGTCGCTCAAATGGATGTATCTAGACGTATTTCAGCGCTAGGAACACCCATTTGAGCGACAAGTAATATGGATCGGAGGGAGTACTACCTTTGCTATTCCATCACGACAGAACACACTGAAGAGTACAACAATTGCTAGAACTAGGGTGTGCACAAAAATAATTCAGGCAATGCAATTTGTATGGGATTGTTGGATTGGACATAATCTGACACTCTCTAACCAACAGACACATATATATCACAATAAAACAAACCACCACCAACCAACACTGCACTGTAAAAACACGCAGCGATTAAAAACCAGAAACATGTGTGCATAATTTTATCAAGTGAAATATGTAATTGTATAAACATGGATGGAAGGAAGCTCCAACTTCACATACAAGGGAAAAGGAACATGAATTAAGGAATGAGCAAACTAGTGTACAGAAAACATACTTGGCAGGAAGTCCTGTTACAATGCAAACAGATTTTTCCGGATCTACAATAACAAAAATTAATACAAGACTACATTGAATTCAAACTGCCAGATAAATAAAAATGTACAGCACCAAAGAGAAACCAACACTTACAAGGAGTTGAAGTCGTACAAAGTTCAGACCCAAATGATGCCCCATTAATGAATTCCAGACGTGATTCCCCTAATTCAGCATGATCATAACTAGTAATCAGCACGCGTAGGATACAGGTTCTTATAATTGAAAAAGGCAGCACAAAAGGAGCAGCTTCTAAGTTCAGTATTCACATGTAAGCAGATATGCATATAGTAGTTACCATCTCTCGAGTGAAATCGAAGTGTAGGACCCTCATAGACAGCTTTCTGAACAACAGCTTTTTTCTTCACCTCCTCCTCTCTTGCCAGTACACGTTCAAGATTTCTCATGTTCATAATCTCTAAAATAGACAAAGGTAAACTAGTCAATCAACACTGGCAGATTCCATCTTTATCTTTGGGAAAGGCACAACGAAGAGGGAAACAGACCAGTTTCAGCTGCTTCCAAGAGCATCTCTTCTTGTGTCATACGTTTTTCTTCTCCCTCTTTTCTCTTCTTAATTGGCTGGTACAGTATAAAAGAGGGAAAACAATCAATCAGCCTGAAAATGCCATTTGTTTGGTACTACAAGATTCTGTTGTCCCTGAATATACTAATAACCATGAATGCAATACGTGGAGGGCTGCTGTACGGTTTACAGACCTTAGCAGTAGCTTTCTTTTCAGCACGTATTGCTTCTCGCTCAGCTTGTCTCACAATGACAGATGTTCTGGTTGATTTCCTGATCGTTTTCTCAGACTCCCATTCATCAGGAACATCTGATTGTTTGGATGAAGTTGTCTTATCAGGATTCTTGTCATCTATGCCTTCATCATCCTCTAGTTTGATGACCTTATTCTTCTTCTTCTTCTTCTTGGCTTTCATTTTTTTCATGGTCTTCCCAGGGAAAACTAGCCGCTTCTTAATAGGTAATCTGGTCCATAATCAGGGCACGATTTAGATATATATAACTGACTGTTACGCAGTGCATGAATGTGCTCTGATATGCTTATGAGCTACCATGAAACATGTGTTACCTCTCACTCACTTCCTTCTCTGGGTCGTCGTCAGGTTGAGGTTCCTGGAAAGGAGTTGGATTAGCACAGGCAGTGAGAAAATTATTATGAGCAACAGAGCAAGAGAAGACCAACTTTACAAAAGCTACAATGAATAAGTAAACCAATTGAACAGATTGGGATGAGCAGAAGGAGGGATCTCACATCTTCATCGAAATCACTGTCGAATACATCACCAGCATCCTGCTCTTCCTGATAGTTATCATCCTCCTCGTCCTGCCAGAAAGGACGGAGCAAGTTGAAGAACAGTAAACAGCTTATGAATATGAGCAGAAGAGATGATTCCGTAGCAACCGACGGACCTCCTTCAGGGCTTCTTGGCCCCAGAAAGCCTCGTCAAGCTCGACCTCCTCCTCTACGAGCTTGGTTATCCTGCGCAATCAGGGGGGGCAGACAGCGTAAGGAGAAGGGAAGATAGGTATAGGGCGAGGGGGAGGGAGAGCGAGGAGCAGGGAGACCACCTCTTTCCTCGGGTGGCACGCGCCGCGCGGTCGAGCAGGATGGGCGGCTCCTCCTCGCTTGCGGCGTGGTCGGCCATGGCGACTTCACCGGCGGCGAGATGGCGAATGGGTTCGTCTCGCGGTGCCGTGGGGGATTTGGGAGAAACAACGAGTTGGGACGACCGGACGAGTGACGGCCCAAATCTATGTTAACACTACCGGCCCAAAACAGCCCAAATATATATTTTGAGCTGTAAAGCCCAAATCTTTAGTCTTTCCTTTCTTTTTCTGAGATGATCTTTAGTCTTTTTTCCTTAATCATAAAAGTTTTACTTCGTGTCTCTAGACGCTACATGTCGGCCGTCTGATAACGGAAAAAGATCAACTGCCTCTATCACTTTTAGATGGATCTGCGAATGGCCATCCAATCTACCCACATAAGCAGTGACATCTCTTTGCAACCAGAGTGATGTTGCAATAGGCCCTCTGCAATAGGATGCTTATTGCAATCACCTCTAAACATTATTTTCCTCCTGAAAATATTTGCAGCAAAAGTAATGTTGCGGAAATCTTTGCAACAGAGGGCATGTTGTAGAAATGTTGTTGGTCGTTTTCTAACATAATTTTTCCAAAAAAAGCTTGTGTTGTAGAAAACCTTTTGCAATAGATGACATGTTGCAGAAACGTTGCCACGACGGCTAGCGAGCTCGCCGGAGAAGCATGCTGATGCGCCCTTCCTTTTCCTCTCCTACTTCTTCTCATCCCCTCCCCTCTCATCTTCATCTCTCTTTCCACCCCGCTCTCTCACTCGTTGCATCCCCGTGTAGGCGGTAGCTCTTTCATCTCTCTCTCTCTCTCTCTCTCTCTCTCTCTCTCTCTCTCTCTCTCTCTCTCTCTCTCTCTCTCTCCGCACGCCGTGTAGAATGCGGCCTGCACGTGGCCGCCGAGCATGTTTGTTGCTGACATCGTCGGTGTGCTTGTTGGTGGCGAGCGCCGGTGGCGGCGATCGAAGCAACACAGGGAGGTGGCGGCTCGACGGGGAGCTCGGGAGGAGCAAGGGAGATATCTGCTCTTGAGAGATCCATATTCAAATCCTGCAACATATCAGTTGTTGCAGTTGGGGAGATTGCAACAACTGCTCAGTTGCAAAACCTAGACTATGTAATAGGTTGCTCCCGAGCCATCTGTTCAAAATAAAATCTGACGGCCAAGGAGACGAGGGACGCACGCGTCGTCGTTATTGGTCGGGTGATGTGAGCATTTCCCCTAAGAAAACATCTTCTTCTTTCCCCATGCTCCATTTTATCAACTGTGGAAAAAACACTTTCTTGAAAAGACTATGCGAAAGCATTGTAATTAAACTAGTTGTGCATGAAATTTTAACTTTTGATTTTCCGCAATTTCGCTTGTGAAATTTTAAATCAAGGTCATATGTAATATCTTTTTTCTAGCAATGGTCATATGAAACATCAACGCCAGAAGAATCAATATACGGTTCGATGGTAAGAAATAAAGTTAGGGTTCGTGCTTCTCGTCGGCGCCGACGTAGGTCCGCCTTGTCTCCGGTGGCACTAGGGCCATGGAGGTGCGGTGGATCCTGACAAAGACCGGCAGGAGGGCTCCATTTTTAGTCATTTTTCTCAATATTGTTAGGGTTTGTGTCCTACTCAGGAAGGCGAGACGACGGCGGCTCCCTGAAGATGGAATAAAGGTCTCCCCACCTAGCCCCCATTCCGGTAGTGCGTTCTTTGGTGGATTTGCTCGGATCTCGTCGTTGTTCGTCTACATTTGTGTCTTCGGTTTGGATCTCTTCGATGTACGTTATTCTTCATCGGCGGCGGTTGCTGTTCTATGGTGCTGGTCCTATGGGGTCTTAGCACAACGACTTCCCGACTGTCTACAACAAGTTGTGTCTGACTCCGACGATGGAGGGGCGATGACGGCGGCGTGCCTTCGGCTCGCTTCAGTGCTTGTAGTCGTTACTAGGTGATCTACGGATCTGAATGTAATTTTTATTTCTGGTGCTCATTGTACTGCCATGATTAAAGATGGATAGATCGAAGTTTTTCTTGCAAAAAAAATGGTTCGATGGTTAGGAGTGTTGTACGCCTAGCACATCAGGATCAAAACTCTTAGTTTGACACCCTATGTATCTGTAAGGTGGAATACTTTGTCAACAAGAAATGATTTTCTCTTCGACAATAAGACATTTGCGGTAACTTTGTCGGTTTTAGAGTTTCGGGACTTTGATCTTGTGTGAGTGTGTGTGTCAGTCTTTGTTTTTTGGTCGAAATGTTAGTGTGCGCATAATAGAGTAGAGGAAAAAAGGAAATGCATAGGAAGGAGATGCGGTCACTGCCCTAGGACACAATCGATGACGGCGAAGCAAAAAAGACGACGAAAATGCTCCCTTGTCTATGTTGTCTTCTTTGCAAAATTAGTTGTCACTTAAACAGATATACTTTCTACTAAAGGTCTTATAGTATTTTTTTACAGAAGTAGTATCTAACAATAATACTAGGTCTTAAATCTCAACTGCTTTCTTCGATCCATATTAATTATTGCTGATTTAGTATAATTGTGACAAAACTCTATGATCATTGCTTGGAAAAGAATCCACATTCATAAACTGAAACTACTCGCGTAAATTATTATTACCTTTAACCCTGATAAGTGTCACACATGTGACACGAATACATGACAACTTCGAACGATTTTCATGGCAAATTGAGTCACGCAAGGATGACAACTTATCAAGCATGACAACTTTCTTTCCAGATGGTAGGTTTCATTTTTTAGGGCTTTTTTTTCTATCTCGGATGGTAATTTTAGTTGGAAAAAAAACGTGAAGACGTATGTATCGTGTGCCATTTATCATTTGGAAAATTTTAACATTGGCAGATGAACCCGATAATCTGCGTGACAGAATTAGTGGCGGGAAGAAAGCTAGCGAACAGACGGGAAGGATAAGCAAGCAGTCCATGGCCACAGGCGTCCGAAGCCATCAGCACATCAGCCATGCAACAACCGCAGCTGCAGCCCCGCGTCCGCGCGCGCGCTTTCCTCCACGCCGCCGTCAAGCTCAACCCGAGGGGGAACCCGTTCCTCCTGCGCCGCCCCGCCGCGTCCGCCGGCGGCGCCGTCGCGGGCGTCCAGCTGACGGTGTCGGACTCGGAGCTGTCGTCCCGGGGCTTCGCCGTGCGGCGCACCGCGGAGGGCCTGGACGTGGCGGCGCTGAACGAGGTGTTCGCGCGCGTGGGGTTCCCTCGGCGGCAGGAGGAGCGGCTCCGGTGCGCGCTGGAGCACAGCGAGGTGGCGTGGCTGGCGTCGGAGGCGACGGGGCGCCCCGTGGCGTTCGCGCGCGCGGCCGGGGACGGGGTGTTCAACGCGGTGGTGTGGGACGTGGTGGTGGAGCCGTCGTGCCAGGGCCTCGGGCTCGGCCGCGCCGTCATGGAGCGCCTCGTGGCGGAGCTCCGGCGCAAGGGCGTCGGCAACATCGTCCTCTACGCCGAGCCCAGGGTGGTCGGGTTCTACCGCCCGCTGGGGTTCGCCATGGACCCCGACGGCATCCGGGGCATGGCGTACTACCGCAGCAAGCAAAACCAGAAGCAACAGTGATATTCTATACATTACTGCCATCACCATTCATGCATGATCCATGCATCTCTGCTGTGCATTTCTTTCTTTCTTTTTCGCTTGTTATGCCAGGTGATTGGATGGAGACAGATCGGAAATGTTGAAATTGATCGATACACTTAACACTGCTGCAGTGCTGAGTACATGAGTATATATGAGATGGATCATGGAACTGACCATCTGAATTTCTCTCTTGTTTGCTTGGCACTGGAAATCGGAAATGTTCAAATTGATCAATATCAATACACTTACATAGTTACATTCCACTGTGATCGACGAACAATTGATTGACGAACACCTTACACCAGAGAAACACAGGAGTATATGAGATGGTGCAATTCACTCATGAGCAAGATCAAATCAAAGTGAAGTAGAGAAAGCACAACCAAGACCAGAAAGGATTCGAAAGCATCGAGCGACCTCGGTCGGTGATGGCACGTAGGTAGCCGTAGCCTAGCGGTGTCTGCGGATCGCGCAGGCGGAGAGGAGGACGAGGAGGATGAAGACGAGGACGGCGAGGAAGGAGGCGACGACGGCGCCGCTGGTGCGCTGGCAGAAGCCGTGGAACTGCATGCAGATGGGCGCCCAGTTGGCGCGCCGGCTCCCCTCGTGCGCCACGTACACGATGGCCGCCGCCGCAGACGCAGCGGCCGTCAGCAGCACCACCATCACCGTGTCGCAGACGAGCAGCAGCAGCCTGACGCCGGTCGCCTTTGGCCGGATGATGCCCACGATGGAGAAGGGGAGGGACAGCACCAGGTACCCCGCGGCGACGGCGTTGGCGACCATGAAGAAGGTGAAGGCCGGGAAGTCGTCGAACCTGGCGCGGAACTGGAAGTACTCGGTGAAGACGGAGAGCGTCTCGTCGGAGGTGCCCGTGGAGATGGCGGCCGCGAGCGTGGGCCCGAAGGCCGCCACCCTGAGCAGCAGGTCCACGAAGGCCATGCAGCGCCGGAAGCCCTCGGCGCCGCTGCGCAGGATGAACGGCACGCCGCCGCCGGACTTGCGCTGCTGCTGCTGCTGCACCGGCGCGGGTGCGGCTCCTGGCGGTGGCGCGGCCGTGACCGGTGCCTTGCCGGTGGTGTCGTCCATGTGGATGACGGTGGCCTCGTTGGTGCTGGCCATGCTGGCTGGGACGGCTAGCTGCTCTGCTCAGCTGCCAGGTACTTCCTGCTTGTTTGGAAGATTGAGATGAAGATGAAGATTGCTTGCTGAGTAGAGACCATGGCGCAGTGCAGCATATATGCACACAGGCAGCATGCAGATCAGGTGCAGAGGTAATGAATAGTTGGAGGAATGATTGATTCAAGAGCTTGATGGTGAAGAAGTTGAGAGGGATGTAGCTTAGTGTGGTTGGGTTTGCAGGAGTGGTTGCTTAGTTTGCTGGAATTTGCTTTGCTTTTCTAACTGCTCTGCATTTCATCGATGCCGGAATAGGAGTACAGGACACGACCGGGAGCAGTTCAACTGAAAAAACGAAGCGTACAGATATCCTCACACCTATTTTAGCAAAAAAGAAGAAGAAGAAGAAGAGGCAAAAGTTCAAACAAGGTGGCGGGCATGGCAAGGATGTACTCCCTACGATTTCCGTCTTCCTAAATCTTCTCAATCGGCTGAGACTTGGTTACGTCTCAGTCCACGTTATATTTATGGGATCATATATTGAGATTCGTGCAAAAAAGATATTCTGATCTTCCTTTTCTTTTCTTACATGGTATGTCGTTTGACTGAGACCTAGTCACACCCTTATTTTTAGTCAGCATATAAAATTTATCTCAAGTCTAATTATAAAGTTTGACTAACTTTATAAGAAAAAAGGTCGACATTCACAATATGGAACCAATAACTTTAGATGCATCATGAAATTAATGTTCATACTACATAACTTCAGTATTGTAAATGTTAATATTTTTTAATTTCAAACAAATCTTACACGGAGTAAAAATAAACACGAACGGAGGGTGTACCACAACCGAGTAAACTAACGTGTTCGGATCCCCTCCACTCAAAAAACCCAACCATAATATTGCACAGAAGTGCTTATTTTCTCGAGTCGAGACGACGCAAGAGCCTTGCGCTTCAGTTCATTCAAAAGAAAACAAGTTCCAAGCCTGGGAGATGGCCTAGTAGGAGCCCAGATGCCGGAGCCTGGCTTCCGCTCTAATCCTGGCGAGCAGGGAAGGGCTCTAAGGCCTAGCATGCTCTAAGGTACTCTCGTTGCGCTGCTTCCACGCCATCCAAGATGTAAGCAGAGCACAAAAGCGTTCAGATCTACAGACATTACTGCTTCCAAAACATCCATCCCAATATAGCTGACAATTTGCTCAACACCCAACAAGCAGAGTAAGCAAAAGGAGATGAAAGAAAACATACCCTGTTCAGTGTTCACATCTTCTCCAGAAATGGAGGTACTATACATCAGTAATAATTTCGACGAACCAGTGCAGTGCACCGAGCAACTCTTAACTAGTGCCACAACATACCCAAAGGAAGCACAAACGACATTTCATACTGTACACACGGACCCGGTTTTTGTACAAACATTTCATATCGACTTGTATGAGCAAAAACAATCTACCGAGAACTCAACTGCGAATCTGTTGACCAAAACATAAGGTTCTCGCTTTGGAAGCTGAGACGAACTTGGAACATCATGTATGGTGTCGAGCTACTGTTCTATGATCTGCACGATGGAAGGGACAGGCCTCCGCAGAAAGCCGCAATGATCAGGTAAAGTAGCAGCACAATGACCGCCGTCAACACCGCTCTGCAACAAACGCACAACAAGAAACATCTTAGAAGCTGCCAAACAGGTTAAACTGACATGTACTCCCTCGTTTCTAAATATAAGACCTTTTAGAGATTTCAATACGGGCTACATACGGATGTATATAGACGTATTTTAGAGTGTAGATTTTCACTCATTTTGCTCTGTATGTAGTCCACATTGGAATGTCTAAAAAGCCTTATATTTAGGAACAGAGGCAGTAAAAGTCAACAGAAATAAAACTCTGGTGTTATAGACAGCCATTGGTTGGTTACTTGGCTGCACTTGCCAATAGTAGCCACTAATTACAAGATTTCCTAGTCGGAACATGGGTTTCTGCGATTTCAGTCATGACACACCACACTAACTTAAGCCATTAAACTAGAGAGTTAGAGGATGTTTGGATGAGGGGTATTTTTTTTACAAAGTTCTAGAATTTACTTCAAATTATAAAAGCTCCTCTAAAGTTACCCCTTACCCAAACAGTGTAATTTACTCTATCTGTATAATTTAGCCATATTTTCTGTAAGGAAAGCACATACTCCCTCCGTCCGGAAATACTTGTCGCAGAGATGGATGTATCTAGACATATTTAAGTTCTAGATACATCTATTTTTATCCATTTCTTCGACAAGTATTTCCGGACGAAGGGAGTATCTTGCATTTCTCATAAAACTTGCTTATGTTCAGAAATGACAGTTTCCAGCCAGACTGAATCTGGGGACACGGAAAACTACAACTGGCTGGAATCTGGTTATGCAGATAACAGATCTGGAGGTGCTTTGTGGTATCAACAGGGAGTTGCACACTGTAAAAAAAACTTTTTAGAAAAACTTTCAATGGCCATGCTACTGATCCATAATTGGCTGCTAGTGTACTCAAAAGTTAACAAGAAGAACAAGAAAAAAATACTGAAGATGGAGATGTGTGGCACTTACAGAAGCTTGACATTCTTCATCCAGAGAGCTCTCCGAAGCCTCTTGGATTGCTTGCGGAAGTGAAAACCGCTGTCCTGCATTGTGGAGGTCTTGTCTACAAGAAGCGAGATGCGGTCGCCTCTGTCCAGAATCTTCTCTATGTTGTCAACCATGACGGTGTGTATCTGCACGTTTCGCAAGCATAAGCACTGTATACTCAGCACAGCTAACTAAGAACATACAACAGAAATGTCCCAAATGCAAGCATCTTGTGGTACTCGCCTCGCTGACTTCGCCGCGGAGGCGGTTGAGCGTGTCGGCGCTGGGGTTGCTGGAGAAGAACTCCATTTGCTGGTGCAGCACCCTGGCGAACTCGTCGTTCATGGCATAGGCCAGCGCGGAATGGGCGACCCTGCCGTAGTTCTTCATGAACCTCATCTGGATGTCCTCGAGATAAATGAAGGGAACTCTCCCTGCATCATCATGAACAGACGGCATGGCAAAGTGTTAGCAACAAGCAGAATGATTGCACATAGACTACTACTAGATGCCGGCAAGGCATGACGATGATCTACAATTGGTTGCTTCAGTACACAAAACTGAAAGAACTGTCCATGATGAACCGAAAAATGCAATTCTATCCCAACATCTGAGATCAGGTCATGTTTGTGGCGGCACATCCCGCTGAGAGGAGAAGCCGAATCTAACAAGAGCTTCCTGAATTCAGCATAACTGACTAACTAGAGGCTGAGTGGAGGAGGGGTTAGTGGTACTGACGTCCGAAGGTGTCGTTGGCCATGCAGAGGAAGGTGAGGCCGTCGGCGGGGGAGCGGAGGACGTGGAAGATGTAGCGGTCCTGCGCGAAGCAGAGGCGCGCCTCGGCCTCGGAGGGGAGCTTCTCGAGGATGCGGCGGGCGACGGCGCCGGCGTTGCCCGAGACGGCGGCGAACTCGGCCAGCACCACCGTGCCCCGCGCCACGAGCGCGTACACGATCGCCATCCTCCTCCTCCTCGGTCCCGAGGGGCGGGGGCGGGGGTGGGAATCGAAATTGGAACTGGAGTCGGGAAGCGGAGGCGGCCTGAGCTGATCTGATCTGGCCTTGGGTTGGGTCCAGGAAGACGGAGGGAGGGAGGCAGGCGTGTAGTATAACTGATTGGGAATTTGGGAGGAGAGGTGCGATGGATGTGGGGGTTTCGAGCGGCGCCGTGCCGTACTGCCGTCGACTACCGTTTTCTATTTAGTGTATTTTCTCCGCCCAATTTTCTTTCTTTTTTCCTCCCTTCCTCCCACGACTTGCTTTGTACTTTCATGCCGATGCCGTGCTGTTTGCTTGTTAGGGCATCTCGACCCGTAAATTTTCTCCCACATTTGTTCATGGATAGAGAACCGGTCCGTGAACACGGATGCGGAAGGATGACATCAACACTATTTGTATACATCTGATCTTTCTCATATTTTTTTAAAGTTCGTATGATCAAATAGCCGCATGCAAAAGGTACAGACATTCAAATAGCTGCATGCAGCACTAGTTTAAATTTCAAAAAGTTCGGAAAATACATCCCAACATCGTTGTCGCCTTTAACCGCCGATTGATACTCAATCAGATCGTTCTTCAGCTGCTCGTGAGTTGTCGATTCTGGTTCGAAAGTTGGATAGGATCACTCACGTTCTCAAATTCCGGAGTTGCCGCAGCATCGTCACCCTCATCCTCGACGATCATGTTGTGCATGATCACACAACATGTCATCACCTCCCACAAGGTTTCTGGATCCCATTGTTTAGTAGGTCCACGAACAACTGCAAAACGGGCCTGCAGACCTCAAAATGCCATCCGGCATCCTTTCTAGCTGATTATTGTCTTTCGGCAAAGTGAGCATTTTTCATGTCCAATTGAGTTTGAGATGGTGCTGGCAAAGGTAGCTCATGGAGGATAGATACCATTAATCAAATAGTAGCCCATGTTGTGCTCATGTCCATTGACAGTATAGTGGCAAGGAGGAATTTTTCCTCCAGTCAGCCTCGCAAACAACGACGATCGTTGCAGCACATTGATGTCATTGTAAGACCTGGACATGCCAAAGAAAGCGTGTCGAATCCAAAGATCTTATGATGCAATTACTTCAAGAATGATGGTGGGCTTCTTAACATGACCCTAATATTGCCCTTGCAAAGCCTTCCGGCAGTTCTTCATTTCTAATGCATGCAGTCAAGAGATCCAAGCATACCTGGCCATCCTCTTGCTTCTATGATTGCGAAGAGCCTCTCGGTGTCTACCACAGTTGGTTCTCTCAGATACTGAGGTCTGAACACCTCAACCACGGCAGTTGCAAACCTGACCATGGCATCTCTGCATGTGCTCTCAAACATTCGTAGGTACTCATCCCACGAATCAGCGGATGTGTCATATGCAAGCATTCGGAGTGCAGCCGTGCACTTCTGGTAACCAGAAGCCGGTCATTCCCACGATGTCCTTCTTCAGGATGAAGTAGTCATTGTAGGACCAGACGTCATGGTACAAACGATTGAAGATAGTCTTGCGCATCCAAAAACGCGTGCGAAAAAGGCCAGTGAATAGTGCATCAGGGGCAAAGTAGCCGGCCATGTCAAATGGTCTCATGCCCTGTTGCGGTTGAGCACTCGATGACCCTTGATCGAGCCCTTCAAATTGAGAACATGATCCTCCGCATGCTCTGCGTCTTCAAGGAGCGCTTGCATCATTGCCGTATCATCAGAGTACTCCTCGTCCGATGAGCCGTCGGACGACTCAACATACTGCTCGTATATGTACATCAAATATGAATCCATTGCTAGAAAGAAGAAGGGACAAATGTTTTTAGCTCCTGTGATTCATCGAACAGTTGCTAGGCATGGTGGTCGGAGGACAGGGTTTGAACGTAGATAGAGGAGAAGCGCGGGTGGAGCCCTACCGGAGCGCTGAAGGTGACAGAGACGTAGAGTTTCGACAAGGGTGTCGTGGTTTTGTCACGACAGATGTCCTAGTGTGAGGACTTAGTCATGAGGCCAACGCATCTATGCGGTAGCTTGAAGGGGTTGATCGGAATCGAGAGACACAACACGCAAGACAAGGACTTAGACAGCTTCGGGCCCCAGGAAACATCATCCGGTAACAACCCTACATGTTGTTTGTGGCTATGTATCATTATCATCACGAGAGAGTCGCCGGTAAACCGGCTCTTTGTGTCTAGCCCTAGAGATTGTTTCTTCTTGCTTGTTGCTTGTCCCCCTTTGGGGAGCCCTGTCCCTTCTTATATATGTTGAAGGGGCGGTTTACATGACTAGTCCTAGTTGGATTAGGATTACTCTATTGCAAGTGGAGTCCTAGTCTTGCTTCCTTTGTAAGGGAATACTCCTCATCTTTCCTCTTAAACCGGCCCACCATAACATGAACCGGCCTTCTGGGCCTTGGGCCTAGTCCTTTATCTGACCCGTCGTCAGGGTCATTCGTGAGTCGTCAGGCTCGTAAATTGTCAGACCAGTGAACCGCCAGACCCATGAATCGCCAGTCCTCTGGCGGGTTATGATGAAGCGCCAAGTCCGGCCGGGTTATACTTCTGGCCGGGTTACGCCGCGGGGTATATCCCCGACATTAGCCCCCAATTTAATTTGGATTTATCCATGTTAAACTGATCTACAACATAAACACAAGAACAAATTTGGCGGGTTGTGCTCCGGTTTAAATATTCTTATAAACCGACACTTGATCATCCTTAAGTCCTTGTCATTTCTTCCTTCTAAAAAATCCGAGTCAATAGACCAGCTTCATAATCAATTTGCTTGCAGAAGATATTTTGTAAATAAAGAATCAATTTGGATCGGCCTTCAATGCTCTGATTTGACAAAAATATTGGTCTATTCAACTGATATCAGCCGGTTTGAAAATGTAGAACTTGCCGGTTTATCATTGCCAAAATTGCCGATTTATCAATATTGATGGCACCGGGTCATAATTGTTGTTGACACCGGGTCATGTAATTGATCTTCCTGATTTGCTCAAAACTGATAATTTGAAGACGTTCCTCCTTTATATGCATAATACCTGTAGCCCCAAGTCTTAAGAGGAGAACATAGTGATAACTTAAGACTTGCTCCAATAAGTGTTGCAACCTTGAAGAAATTCGGTTTGTTCATCTCAATCATATAAACTGAATACTCCATATATGTAGCCCCCAAGTGTCGGGTTGTCATGCTTGCAGCAACCTGGGACTTGTAATTGTCTTATGTTCAAAACTTCACCCAGTGTAGCCCCCAAGGGCCGGGTCATTATGCAATAATGATCAGGGACTTTGTATATATTTCATTGAAAATATATCATATGATGTAACCCCACCATGGGGCTTGAACCCATGTCCACAAGATTAAGAGCCTTGTCCTCTACCAACTGAGCAATAAACCCTTCAATATAATGGATTAAGGCTTGTGTGCCTTGAATTTTTATAGGAGCAATTAGTAGCCCCCATGGGCCAGCTCATTACAATGTGATGATTCGGGTCTTCAATAAGGTAAGCAAAAATGACTTTGCATTAGCCCCCCCCCCCGGTGCCATGGTGCATGCTGGCAGTGACATGGGACTTGTATATTTGCTGTAATCTCAATTTGAATAATGTAGCCTCCAGGTGCCGGGTTGTAAGCCTGCAACAACTCGAGACTATTCCTTCAATTGTAGAATAAATCATATCCATTGATAATATGATAGCCATTGCGCTAAAGCGACTTTGAAAACCTTAATCATAATACTGGTTATTGATAACCATAATAAAATCCAGCCATGTTGGCTATTTGAAGATTTGAATAATATAACCTGGTTTGAAAACCGATTCCTGCCATATAAACCGGTATATCCGTGCCCATAGGATACATGCTATGATGATGTAATGATGATGCAATGTATGACGCAATATATGATGATGTATGTGTATGACCAAGAGGGTTTAAGCTATAGTTCGGATACGACCAGACCCCCAAGTAGTCATAATTGTGGCATTGCATCGATCAAGAGGTGTAGCTATGGTTCGAATACGACCAAGCCCCCAAGTGATTTCCCTGGTGGCCCTATTGCCTATCAAAAAGGCATAGCTATGGTTCGAATACGACCAAGCCCCCAAGTGATTTCCCTGGTGGCCCTATTGCCTATCAAAAAGGTGTAGCTATGGTTCGAATACGACCAATCCCCCAAGTGATTTCCCTGGTGGCCCTATTGCCTATCAAAAAGGTGTAGCTATGGTTCGAATACGACCAAGTCCCCAAGTGATTTCCCTGGTGGCCTTATGCCTATCAAGAGGTGTAACTATGGTTCGAACACATAGCCCCCAAGTGATTTCCCTAGTGGCCTTATCAAGAGGTGTAACTATGGTTCGAACACATAGCCCCCAAGTGATACTGTGAGTTGTGCTCAAGGGATACCTATGTTTGAGCTGTGATGTACAACAGACTCTCTTTGGCCCCTTATGATAATATTGGCTTGATAGCCGGATTACCGAAGTAACCAGATCTGTCCTCTTATGATAATATTGGCTTGATAGCCATATTAATAGGGTAGTCACAGCTGTGATCAACAAGCAGGAAGCCCCCAAATGATCAATAATATGATAAACCAGTAAGGCAGGATGCCCATGTTTGAACTGTGCATCATGGCAGCAAGTTCTCTTTGGCAATCTTCAATTTTTTGCAAGAGATAACTTCTTCTTGAACCGGATGTTAAACCGGATATTGAGAGCTTCAAAGCTTTGCGGGAGACATCTTTCCCTTGAACCGGATTTTAAACCAGAATCTTCCTTTTTAGCCGAAAACTTTCTGACGACCTTTAAACTCGAACTTGCGAGAGATTAATTCCAGAAATTTTTTAACTGGATTTGAGAGCTTCAAAGCTTTGTGGGAGAACAGATTTCCCTTGAACCGGATTTTAAACCGGCATTCTTCATTTTGAACCGGAAATTTTCTGACGGCCTTTAAATTTTCCTCAATATTGTAGTAGCCTCCGGGACCGGGTTATCTTTCCCTCCAACGTCCTGGGGTTCTTGACTTCACTGAAAACCGGCAACATTTGCTGAGTCATATCATTGTAGCTCCTGAGTCTTAAGGTGACTGGAGGAGTTGGCTTGAGATTCTCCATATTTGACCGTGATATAAACCGGCATAAGTTGTATATCATTGGTGTTGATAGCACGATGTGAATCCACAGAAGGTTGAGGTGACTGCGTCGGGTTATAAATGATCCTGTATGAGCCGTGTCAGCAACTCGGCCAATGATTCCTTCCAACTGGCTATTTGAAGTTAACCAAACTGTAGTGGCGGTGATTTGCGTGCCTGCCCATTGATCCATCTAGTGCAGACGGCGGTTGATAATAATTTGCCTCAAATTTGAAAGAAAACCGAGCTACCCAAACTGTGACTTGCTTTATACTCAATAAACAACTCATGCAGACAGGTGCGACTCGGTGTTGATGTAGACTAGGCCGCGATACATAGAAAAAATAACACCTGGTATTTTTTGCCGGATGAACACGGATGCTGGTGCTAATAATGCTGTACATACTCAGACAAAAAATACTCCCGTACAAATACACTTCTTACTTTGCCGGTTTTGATGTGGCACTGGCACCCATCCGGCCTCCTTTGTCCTTTTTTGTAATGAACATAGCAGCAGTCTTCACGTGGAGGGTTGAATGGTGTACATGATTCCATTAAATTCAATTCCAGGATCAAATCTTTGCATATATCTCTATTAACTTGTCAACCCTGTTGTTTTTGAGCTCAACTTCAAGGAAGTGGACCACCGCTACTACTGTTGTTTGTTAAATGCGCAAGCAGGTGCTCTGTTGTATTCTTTTTTTCCCTCCTCAACGCTTTTCTGAATATTGCCTCTGTATGTCTTCATCCGTGGCATTAACACCAACTACACCGGCAGTTTTCTCTTCATTGGCATCTTCATAGGCAGGCAGTTGGTGTGGAGACCCGACGTCGGGCGGGGCGGAGCAGAGCCAGCAAGCTGATGCAAGGTAGCAAACCGGCTGGGCATGCGAGAGCCGGCGCTAAGCGGGCCAAGCGCGCGGAGGTAGGAGCCAGCGAGGAATAGTGAAAGCCCGGGCTCGCGCACGTGAGGTCTGTCGCAGGTCGAACAACCGGTGGCTCGGAAATGTCGGTGAGTCGCAGCGGACGCGAGCGGCTGCCACGGAGGCGCAGGGGTGTGGGTTGTAGGTCAAGATGACAACTCAAACATGGGGCGGCTTACGGACGGAGGCGTAACCGGCTTTCGACAGCAGAGGCGAGTGCAGGCGGATTGGAGTTGTGACGACTTGAAGCTCTGGCGGTGGCCGAGTCCACCTCTGCTTTCCGTGTTGTGGCCGGCTTGACTTAGTCTCGTCCATGTCTCATTGCCTTCCTTTTCCCTTTTTCCTTTCTTTTCTGACGTTTTGATCACACAGCTTCAGCCAAGTTCACGTTCCTGTGTGTAGCATCTTTTCGGCAGCTAGTAGTATATCTTGGTTGGATAGCAGATGGAATCCATGAGCAAACAGTAAATTGTACAAGCTCCAAATAGCTGCTACCCGAGAGCATGCCTGCCTAATCCATGTGGGCACCAACTATCGTGGTTTTGTCACGGCAGATGTCCTAGTGTGATGACTTGGTCGTGAGGCCAACGCATCTATGCGGTAGCTTGAAGGGGTTGATCAGAATCGAGAGACACAACACGCAAGACAAGGACTTAGACAGCTTCGGGCCCCGGGAAACATCATCCGGTAACAACCCTACATGATGTTTGTGGCTAGGTCTCATTATCATCACGAGAGAGTCGTCGGTAAACCGGCTCTTTGTGTCTGGCCCTAGAGATTGTTTCTTCTTGCTTGTTGCTTGTCCTCCTTTGGGGAGCCCTGCCCCTCCTTATATATGTTGAAGGGGCAGTTTACATAACTAGTCCTAGTTGGATTAGGATTACTCTATTACTCCCTTCATTCCAAAATAGATGACTCAACTTTATACTAACTTTAGTATAAAATTAGTGTAAACTTGGGTCATCTATTTTGGAGCGGAGGGACTACAAGTGGAGTCCTAGTCTTGCTTCCTTTGTAAGGGAATACTCCTCATCTTTCCTCTTAAACCGGCCCACCATAACATGAATCGGCCTTCTGGGCCATGGGCCTACTCCTTTATCTGACCCGTCGTCGGGGTCATTCGTGAGTCGCCAGGCTCATAAATCATCAGACCAGTGAAGCGCCAGACCCATGAATCGCCAGTCCTTTGGCGGGTTATGATGAAGCGCCAAGTCCGGCCGGGTTACGCCGCGGGGTATATCCCCGACAAGGGGTGTGGCGTGGTGGTTGTTGATACGTCTCCAACGTATCTATAATTTTTGATTGCTCCATGCTATATTATCCACTGTTTTGGACATTATTGGGCTTTATTATCCACTTTTATATTATTTTTGGGACTAACCTATTAACCGGAGGCCCAGCCCGGAATTGCTGTTTTTTGCCTGTTTTAGGGTTTCGAAGAAAAGGAATATCAAACGGAGTCCAAATGGAATGAAACCTTCGGGAACGTGATTTTTAGGAAGATTATGATCCGGGAGACTTGGACCCTACGTCAAGAAAGAAAACAAGAGGGCACGAGGTAGGGGGCACGCCCACCCCCACCAGGCGCGCCCTCCACCCTCGTGGGCCCCCTGTTGCTCCACCGACGTACTCCTTCCTCCTATATATACCTACATACCCCCAAATGATCAGATACGGAGCCAAAACCCTAATTCCACCATCGTAACTTTCTGTATCCACGAGATCCCATCTTGGGGCCTGTTCCGGAGCACCGCTGGAGGGGACATCGATCACGGAGGGCTTCTACATCAACACCATAGCCCCTCCGATGAAGTGTGAGTAGTTTACCTCAGACCTACGGGTCCATAGTTAGTAGCTAGATGGCTTCTTCTCTCTTTTTGGATCTCAATACAATGTTCTCCCTCTCTCTTGTGGAGATCTATTCGATGTAATCTTCTTTTTGCGGTGTGTTTGTTGAGATCGATGAATTGTGGGTTTATGATCAAGTCTATCTATGAATAATATTTGAATCTTCTCTGAATTATTTTATCTATGATTGGTTATTGAAAGTGCGTTATATCGACTAGAGGGGGGGGGGTGAATAGGCGATTTTTATAAAAGTCTTCAAAACGTGGAAGTTTCGAAGACAAACGCTAGAAATAAACCTATTACCATGCAGCGGAAGGTAGATTACACTAGGCAAACCATAGTCAAGCATTCAATGAAGTGAGAGCACAATGACTAATAGCAGCAATGTAGTAAGGATCAGGTAGGAAGATATTATGAAGCCAAACAGAACATGCAGTCACTCAGTGAAGACAAAAGATAGTGCAAACATACAATGACTTCACAAGGAGTAACAGTAAGTAAAGGGAAGGGAAGGATGAAACCAGTGACTCGTTGAAGACAATGATTTGTTGGACCAGTTCCAGTTGCTGTGACAACTATACGTCTGGTTAGGGCGGTGTAACATCCCAAATTTTCAATTTGGAATGTTATACATTAGGTCATCATGCATATCATATTTTATTTTGCCTTTGGTTTTTATCCTAGAAAATCCTAAGCAACTCAAGGACCCAGGGAGAGAGTTGGGGATTTCGTTATTTACATATTTGAGTTTTCTCAAATTATGTAAATAGGATCATTTGATTTTATTTATTTTATCATCAATTATTTCTATTACAAAAATATGAGAGAGGGAATAAAATGACTTTCCCAAAATATAGAAATATTGAAGATTTAATAAAAAAATGAAATAAGATTTATTTCGGAGTTTTTTGGTATTTTTATTTGAATTTAGGAAAAATGCGCGTTTTTCAAAGTTGTAGTTTGGGCCCATATAAATGTTCACTTTATCAGGCTTGATTTTAGGAACCCGGCAAAATTTATTTCGTGATTTTTGGAGTCCGTTTAGTATTTCTTTTTATTTTTCTTCCGAGCGGAAAAAAAAACGCGCCGAACCGACTTCGGAGCTCCACCGGAGGGGGCATCGATCACAGAGGGCTTCTACATCAACATCATAGCCCCTCCGATGAAGTGTGAGTAGTTTACCTCAGACCTACGGGTCCATAGTTAGTAGCTAGATGGCTTCTTCGCTCTTTTTAGATCTCAATACAATGTTCTCCCCCTCTCTTGTGGAGATCTATTTGATGTAATCTTCTTTTTGCGGTGTGTTTGTTGAGACCGATGAATTGTGGGTTTATGATCAAGTCTATCTATGAATAATATTTGAATCTTCTCCAAATTATTTTATGTATGATTGGTTATCTTTGCAAGTCTCTTCGAATTATCAGTTTGGTTTGGCCTACTAGATTGATCTTTCTTGCAATGGGAGAAGTGCTTAGCTTTGGGTTCAATCTTGCGGTGTCCTTTCCTGGTGACAGTAAGGGCAGCAAGGCACGTATTGTATTGTTGCCATCAAGGATAACAAGATGGGGTTTTCTTCATATTGCATGAGTCTATCCCTCTACATCATGTCATCTTGCTTAAGGCGTTACTCTGTTCTTAACTTAATACTCTAGATGCATGCTGGATAGCAGTCGATGAGTGGAGTAATAGTAGTAGATGCAGGCAGGAGTCGGTCTACTTGTCTCGGACGTGATGCCTGTATACATGATCATACCTAGATATTCTCATAACTATGCTCAATTCTGTCAATTGCTCAACAGTAATTTGTTCACCCACCGTAGAATACTTATGATCTCGAGAGAAGCCACTAGTGAAACCTATGGCCCCCGGGTCTATCTTTATCATATTAATCTCCTACTACTTAGTTATTTCTTTTGCTATTTACTTTGCCTTTATTTTACTTTGCATCTTTATCATAAAAATACCAAAAATATTATCTTATCATATCTCACTCTCGTAAGTGGCCCTATAGGGATTGACAACCCCTATTTGCATTGGTTGCGAGGATTTATTTGTTTTGTGCAGGTATAAGGGACTCGCGCGTAGCCTCCTACTGGATTGATACCTTGGTTCTCAAAAACTGAGGGAAATACTTACACTACTTTGCTGCATCATCCCTTCCTCTTCGGGGAAAACCAACGCAGTTCTCAATAGGTAGCAAGAAGAATTTCTGGCGCCGTTGCCGGGGAGGTCTACGCAAAAGTCAACATACCAAGTACCCATCACATACCCTTATCTCCCGCATTACATTATTTGCCATTTGCCTCTCATTTTCCTCTCCCCCACTTCACCCTTGCCGTTTTATTCGCCCTCTCTCTCTCCATCCTCCCTCTCTATTTGCCTCTTTTTGCCCGCTTGCTTTTTGTTTGTTTGTGTGTTAGTTTGCTTGCTTGTCACGATGGCTCAAGATAATACTAAATTGTGTGACTTAACCAATACCAGCAACGATGATTTTATTAGCACTCCGATTGCTTCTCTTACCGATGCTGAATCTTGTGAAATTAATGCTGCTTTGCTGAATCTTGTCATGAAAGATCCGTTCTCCGGCCTTCCTAGTGAAGATGCTGCTACCCATCTAAATAGCTTCGCTGATTTGTGTAACATGCAAAAGAAGAAAGATGTGGATAATGATATTGTTAAATTGAAGCTATTTCCTTTTTCGCTTAGAGATCGTGTTAAAGCTTGGTTTTCGTCTTTGCCTAAAAATAGTATTGATTCATGGAACAAGTGCAAAGATGATTTTATCTCTAAGTATTTTCCTCCCGCTAAGATCATCTCTCTTAGAAACGATATTATGAATTTTAAGCAACTTGATCATGAACATGTTGCACAAGCTTGGGAGAGAATGAAACTAATGATACGTAATTGCCCTACTCATGGTTTAAATTTGTGGATGATTATACAAAAAATTTATGCCGGATTGAATTTTGCTTCTAGAAATCTTTTAGATTCGGCCGCGGGAGGCACTTTTATGGAAATCACTTTAGGAGAAGCTACTCAACTCCTAGATAATATTATGGTTAATTATTCTCAATGGCACACTGAAAGATCTACTAATAAAAAGGTGCATGCGATAGAAGAAATTAATGTTTTGAGTGGAAAGATGGATGAACTTATGAAATTATTTGCTAATAAGAGTGTTTCTTCTGATCCTAATGATATGCCCTTGTCTACTTTGATTGAGAATAATAATGAATCTATGGATGTGAATTTTGTTGGTAGGAACAATTTTGGTAACAACGCGTATAGAGGAAATTTCAATCCTAGGCCTTACCCTAGTAATCCCTCTAATAATTATGGTAATTCCTACAACAATTCTTATGGAAATTATAATAAGATGCCCTCTGATTTTGAATCTAATATTAAAGAATTTATTACTTCGCAAAAGAATTTTAATGCTATGATTGAAGAAAAATTGCTTAAGATTGATGATTTGGCTAGGAACGTCGATAGAATTTCTCTTGATGTTGATTCTTTGAAACTTAGATCTATTCCACCTAAGCATGATACCAATGAGTCTCTCAAAGCCATGAGAATTTCCATTGATGAGTGCAAAGAAAGAACCGCTAGGATGCGTGCTAAGAAAGATGCCTTTATAAGAGCGTGTTCTTCTAGTTGCTATGAAAATAAAGATGAAGATCTAAACGTTATTGATGTGTCCCCTATTAAATCTTTGTGTTGCAATATGAATCTTGATAATGATGGGACTGAATATGATCCAACTTTACCTAGAGGGCGTTCCAAGAATTCGGAATATGTTGATCTTGATGCTAAATTTGATAAAAGTGGGATTGAAGAAATTAAAACCCTAGATGTTGCTAAACCCACTATTATGGATTTCAAGGAATTTAACTATGAAAATTGCTCTTTGATTGATTGTATTTCCTTGTTCCAATCCGTGCTAAATTCTCCTCATGCTTATAGTCAAAATAAAGCGTTTACTAAACATATCGTTGATGCCTTGATGCAATCTTACGAAGAAAAACTTGAATTGGAAGTTTCTATCCCTAAAAAACTTTATGATGAGTGGGAACCAACTATTAAAATTAAAATTAAAGATCATGAATGCTATGCTTTATGTGATTTGGGTACTAGTGTTTCCACGATTCCAAAGACTTTGTGTGATTTGTTAGGTTTCCGTGGTTTTGATGATTGCTCTCTAAACTTCCACCTTGCGGATTCCACTATTAAGAAACCTATGGGAAGAATTAATGATGTTATTATTGTTGCAAATAGGAATTATGCGCCCATAGATTTTATTGTTCTTGACATAGATTGCAATCCTTCATGTCCTATTATTCTTGGTAGACCTTTCCTTAGAACGATTGGTGCAATTATTGATATGAAGGAAGGAAATATTAGATTGCAATTTCCATTAAGGAAAGGCATGGAGCACTTTAGTAGAAATAAAATTAAATTACCTTATGAATCTATTATGAGAGACACTTATGGATTGCCTACCAAAGATGGCAATACCTAGATCTATTCTTGCTTGTTATGCCTAGCTAGGGGCGTTAAACGATAGCGCTTGTTGGGAGGCAACCCAATTTTATTTTTATTCCTTGCTTTTTTCTCATGTTTAATAATAAATAATTTATCTAGCCTATGTTTTGGTTGTGTTTTTTGTGTTTAATTAGTGTTTGTGCCAAGTAGAACCGTTGGGAAGACTTGGGGAAAGTCTTGTTGAACTTGCTGTAAAAAACAGAAACTTTAGCGCTCACGAGAACTGCTGTCATTTTTCTTTGGAGAGTGATATTTAGTTAATTCTTTTTGAAGATGATTAATAGATAAATTCCTCACGTCCAGAAATTTATTTTAGAATTTTTTGGGCTCCAGATCTTGCGCTAGCTACAGATTACTACAGACTGTTCTGTTTTTGACAGATTCTGTTTTTCGTGTGTTGTTTGCTTATTTTGATGAATCTATGGCTAGTAAATTAGTTTATAAACCATAGAGAAGTTGTAATACAGTATAGGTTTAACACCAATATAAATAAAGAATGAGTGCATTACAGTACCTTGAAGTGGTCTTTTGTTTTCTTTCGCTAACGGAGATAACGGAGCTCATGGAGTTCATTACAGTACTTTAAGTTTTGTGTTGTAAAGTTTTCAAATTTTGGGTAAAGATTTGATGGATTATGGAACAAGGAGTGGCAAGAGCCTAAGCTTAGGGATGCCCATGGCACCCCCAAGATAATCTAAGGACACCTAAAAGCCAAAGCTTGGGGATGCCCCGGAAGGTATCCCCTCTTTCGTCTACTTCTATCGGTAACTTTACTTTGAGCTATATTTTTATTTACCACATGATATGTGTTTTGCTTGGAGCGTCTTGTATGATTTGAGTATTTTTTTGTTAGTTTACCACAATCATCCTTGCTGTACACACCTTTTGAGAGAGCCATACATGATTTGGAATTTGTTAGAATACTCTATGTGCTTCGCTTATATCTTTTGAGTTATATAATTTTGCTCGAGTACTTCACCATTTATATTCCAATGATGGGCTTCCTCAAATTTCTCTAGGTCTCCATGAGCAAGCAAATTGGATGCACACCCACTTAGTTTCTTTTTGAGCTTTCATATACTTATAGCTGTAGTGAATCCGTTTCATGGCAATCCCTACTCACTCACATTGATATCTATTGATGGGCATCTCGATAGCCCGTTGATACGCCTAGTTGATGTGAGACTATCTTCTCCCATTTTGTATTCTCCACAACCACCATTCTATTCCACCTATAGTGATATATCCATGGCTCACGCTCATGTATTGCGTGAAAATTGAAAAAGTTTTGATAATGTCAAAAGTATGAAACGATTGCTTGGCTTGTCATCGGGGTTGTGCATGATTTAAATATTTTGTGTGGTGAAGATAGAGCATAGCCAGACTATATGATTTTGTAGGGATAACTTTCTTTAGCCATGTTATTTTAAGAAGACATAATTGCTTTGTTAGTATGCTTGAAGTATTATTATTTTTATGTCAATATGAACTTTTGTCTTGAATCTTTCGGATATGAATATTCATACCACAATTAAGAAGAATTACATTAAAATTATGCCAAGTAGCACTCCGCATCCAAAATTCTATTTTTATCATTTACCTACTCGAGGACGAGCAGGAATTAAGCTTGGGGATGCTTGATACGTCTCCAACGTATCTATAATTTTTGATTGCTCCATGCTATATTATCTACTGTTTTGGACATTATTGGGCTTTATTATCCACTTTTATATTATTTTTGGGACTAACCTATTAACCGGAGGGCCAGCCCAGAATTGCTGTTTTTTTGCCTGTTTTAGGGTTTCGAAGAAAAGGAATATCAAACGAAGTCCAAACAGAATGAAACCTTCGAGAACGTGATTTTTAGGAAGATTATGATCCGGGAGACTTGGACCCTACGTCAAGAAAGAAAATAGGAGGGCATGAGGTAGGGGCGCGCCCACCCCCACCAGGCGCGCCCTCCACCCTCGTGGGCCCCCTGTTGCTCCACCGACGCACTCCTTCCTCCTATATATACCTACGTACCCCCAAACGATCAGATACGGAGCCAAAACACTAATTCCACCGCCGTAACTTTCTGTATCCACGAGATCCCATCTTGGGGCCTGTTCCGGAGCACCGCCGGAGGGGACATCGATCACGGAGGGCTTCTACATCAACACCATAGCCCCTCCGGTGAAGTGTGAGTAGTTTACCTCAGACCTACGGGTCCATAGTTAGTAGCTAGATGGCTTCTTCTCTCTTTTTGGATCTCAATACAATGTTCTCCCCCTCTCTTGTGGAGATCTATTCGATGTAATCTTCTTTTTGCGGTGTGTTTGTTGAGATCGATGAATTGTGGGTTTATGATCAAGTCTATCTATGAATAATATTTGAATCTTCTCTGAATTATTTTATCTATGATTGGTTATTGAAAGTGCGTTATATCGACTAGAGGGGGGGTGAATAGGCGATTTTTATAAAAGTCTTCAAAACGTGGAAGTTTCGAAGACAAACGCTAGAAATAAACCTATTACCATGCAGCGGAAGGTAGATTACACTAGGCAAACCATAGTCAAGCATTCAATGAAGTGAGAGCACAATGACTAATAGCAGCAATGTAGTAAGGATCAGGTAGGAAGATATTATGAAGCCAAACAGAACATGCAGTCACTCAGTGAAGACAAAAGATAGTGCAAACATACAATGACTTCACAAGGAGTAACAGTAAGTAAAGGGAAGGGAAGGATGAAACCAGTGACTCGTTGAAGACAATGATTTGTTGGACCAGTTCCAGTTGCTGTGACAACTATACGTCTGGTTAGGGCGGTGTAACATCCCAAATTTTCAATTTGGAATGTTATATATTAGGTCATCATGCATATCATATTTTATTTTGCCTTTGGTTTTGATCCTAGAAAATCCTAAGCAACTCAAGGACCCAGGGAGAGAGTTGGGGATTTCGTTATTTACATATTTGAGTTTTCTCAAATTATGTAAATAGGATCATTTGATTTTATTTATTTTATCATCAATTATTTCTATTACAAAAATATGAGAGAGGGAATAAAATGACTTTCCCAAAATATAGAAATATTGAAGATTTAATAAAAAAATGAAATAAGATTTATTTCGGAGTTTTTTGGTATTTTTATTTCAATTTAGGAAAAATGCGCGTTTTTCAAAGTTGTAGTTTGGGCCCATATAAATGTTCGCTTTATCAGGCTTGATTTTAGGAACCCGGCAAAATTTATTTCGTGATTTTTGGAGTCCGTTTAGTATTTCTTTTTATTTTTCTTCCGAGTAGAAAAAAAAACGTGCCGAACCGACTTCGGGCCGTTTTCGGCCTGGACTCTGCCGGCCGGGCCTTTAAATAGCGACCGCCCCGGCCCGGGAGACAGCCAGCGCCCGGAAACCCTAACCCTAATCCGCCGCCCGCCGCCGCCCTAGCCAGCCGCCGCCGCCGCCCGCCGCCGCCGCCGCCGTCGCCGGAGAGCGCGCCTTTCGTGGTTCGCCGCCGCCTCGTTTTTCTGTGCAGTTTTTTTAAAAAAAATAAAAAAATTCTGTTCGTCGTTTTTCTTTTTCGTCGGATTTTCCGCGGTTATTTTCTGATTGCGATTTCTGATCCGATTTTCGTTTTAGTATAACTTTTCGCTCGTTTATCGGAATCAGGCGATTCAAGCGCCTGGAGTTTCGTCTCGAAACCCTCTTTCCGAATAATCAACTTAAACAAGTTTTTGCTACTGTAAAATTTGCCCTAGATCCAGATTACGAGAATGAAGTTGTTTTCTTTCGCCATTTGTTTTCTTTTGCTTCGTTCGATTTGATTCTTTTGCCAACCGGAGTTCTTAAGTTGAACCTTCTGGTTAGATCTTTTATTTGAGTTTTACCTGTGCATTAGATGAGTACTTATTTTATGCTTATTGTTTGTCTGCGATAGAATACCCGGAGTGCGCCGCCTGTTACGTTGAATCTCTAGGTTTCGTGGATCATCAGCAAGGCAAGTAACACTTTGATCATACCTTTTCTACAACCCAGTTTTATTGCATTAGATCAATCCTCACACATTGCATGATTAGGATCTAATTAAATTGTGGGATGGGAAGTAGATGAGGAAGTACCTATTACCTGTTTATTATTAAACCTTTGGGAGTTACTTCTACGTTTGCTTATTATGCCCTGCTATGCTAGTAGACGTGGATTGGGTGAGTGATATCCATGACAGATGTGAGATTGTTAATTAATGGTTTATCTAAGGTGGCAACCTAACACACATCTGGGTGGATTGAGGCACCTGGGGTTTCCAGGACTTGCCTGTTTTTATTGGACCGCCACCCAGGCTCAAAGGGATCATGAGATTATTCATACTAGAAACTTCCGTGTGCAGCCACAAGCCATTATGGGCTTTGGCATAGTTGACTAAGTTGTGCGAACTCTTACAGTGGTAGACTAGCAGATGTAGGGGTTGTAGGTGGTACGGTCTACCCGATCGTAAGGTGCTAGCGCTTCTGAAAGACTATGTCTCGGTCATCCGTCTTCTCAAACACCCTGTAGTGCGAGAAACCAAACGGAGGCGATCGAGTCTTGTGGGGAAAAGTGCGCAAACCTCTACAGAGTGTAACAAACTAATCATGGTTAGCCGTGTCCCCGGTTATGGACAAATCTTGAGTATCTAGTACCTGGATTTTCATGTGAATCTCAACATGTTACCCTAAATTAATTTTGATTGGTTTTAATGATGTTACTTAATTGGGATTGAGAGTGCTGTCAACCATTCTCAATGTTTCACAACCACCATGATAGTAATTAATTTTATTCCTTTGAAGTAGGGGAAAATTGGCTTTACGCAAAAACTGTAACCATAGAGCTTTCCACCAGCCAAATATGCATATAGTATAGTTGTTGCATTCCATTACTCTCTATGTGTTACCTTGCCAGCATATTCCATGTGCTGACCCGTTTCGGGCTGCAACGTTAATGTTGCAGACTTTTCAGACGATGATTAAGGAGTTTTAGGTCGTGGTTCTATACTCAGTGATGCCGTTGGAGTTGATGGACTCACTTATCTTCCAAGCCTTCCGCTGTTATCGTTATTAGATGGCCTTAAGCCATATTTATTGTAATAAGTTCTCTTTTGAGACACTCGATGTAATAAGTGTGTGATTGCTACTCTGCTATAAATCCTCCGAGTACCGTGTGGTGTCAGCATTACTGATCCAGGGATGACACCGGAGCACAGAGATCAGACTGTTTGAGGTCTGGTCGCTACAGAGATGGTATCAGAGCACACGCTGACTGTAGGACACGACCACTAAGCTAAAGACCTAGATCACTACTCACTCTCTTCTCTTCTGACCTCTCATCTTTTCTACTCTTTAGGATGACGGATGCAAGGAACAAGTTCACCCAACCAGATGAAGATACACCCTTTGGACGCCACCTGAAGGAAGTCACTAGATACCTGAACATAGGAATACCAAGCTTCACGGGAACCTACAACGCCACTTTACTTGAAGAAGAGCGCTGGATGATTCAAGTTCAAGTTCCAGGAAGGACGTTCATGCCAGTCACTGAGCCCATAGAGTATTCTTTCGATGCACCAACTTGGAATCTAGGAAAGAGTATGGCAGCTCACATCGCCATGGGACGCATTGGAGAAGTCTACCACAAGAATCTCAAGCATACTCTCTACCAGATTTGTGGGCGCCGAGATGAACACTGGGAGATGATCAGCACCAGGAAAGATAAATCAATTGCAGCTTTTATCCAGGAGTTAAACCAGCACATTCGACGACAGGAGAATCAGATGTGCGCCGACATGATAGATCTGAAGAAGGCTAAGACTAGAATCAAGGAATTAGAGGAAGAACTCAAGGCTACATGCGAAGATTATGAAGAAGAAATTGAAGTATTGGTGGAGAAGAATGACGATCTGAGCAAGAAGATCGGAATATTTATGGGAGGCCCGACACTAGTAGATGAAGACGAAGAACCCAAGGAGATTAGCCCGGAAGACTACATCATCATCGACGACACTGACTCGGAGCAAGATAGTAGCGATGATGACTATGTGGATGAAGCAGGAGCAGATATCATGGAGTCTACAACCGTAGAATATTTCTAGTAGATCACCTCATCAATAGTAGTAGTCCACCATGTAAATATAGTAGTCCGAGCACTTTTGTGATAGTTAGATCGATTGTATGTCTTGTTTGATTGATTGAAGTGAATTGTGTGCTTTTGCCTCATGTGCATATGGGTAGTGTTTTCCCTTTAGACCCCCTCTATTCTTATACCTCATCTTTTCTAAACCCTCAGATGCCTCTGAGACGTGACCCCGGATTTGCCTTTCCGCCGGAGCTCACTCAGTTGATCCAGCAGCAGAACACCTTGATGCAGTTGCTAGTTTAGAATCAGAATCAAGGGAACAACAACAACAACCCGCCACCACCACCACCTGTTGACCACTTAGCCCGTTTTCTTAGGCTGAATCCGCCGGTGTTTTCCAGTAGCACCGAGCCGATTGTAGCAGATGATTGGCTCCGCAAGATAGCTAGAGAGTTGACCACAGCAGGATGCACAGATGTGGAGAAGGTGAAGTTTGCCGCACATCAGTTAGAAGGAGCCGCAACATCTTGGTGGGAGAATTTCACAGCCACCTTCCCAGTCGACACTGTCACATGGGACCAGTTTCAGCAGGCTTTTCGTACTGCCCATGTTTCAGCAGGAGCAATGGCCATGAAGAAGCATGAGTTTCATAACTTGCGCCAAGGAGGATGGACAGTTGGCCAGTATGTGGAGGAGTTTAGTAAGCTAGCATGTTATGCCCCAGATGACGTTGCTACGGATGCAGCTAAGCAGGAGAAATTCCTGGAAGGACTGAATGATGAGTTGAGTATGCAGTTGATGGTAGCCACCTTCAACAACTACCAGGAGTTGGTAGATCGTGCTCTTATGATTGACGGGAAGCAGCAGCAAATTGAGAACCGCAAGAGGAAGTATGGACAAGGAAAGTATAATTCAGGAGCTCAGCAGAAGCCTCGTTTTACCCCTAGACCGGGAGGACATTTTCAACATACCCATGGAGTAGGTAGCTCGCACAATCACAATGGCACCAAGAATGGTAATGGGAATGGAGGAAGAAATGGACAGAACCGCAGCACCCGATCGACCCCAGCCAAGAAGGATTTGAGCCACGTCACTTGCTATAAGTGTTCGAAGCCAGGACATTTTGCAAATGAATGTCCTGAAGGCCAAAACGGCAATGGAAGTTCTGGGAAGAAGCCGAACCCTTTCAACAGGGGACAGGTGAACCACGTTAGCGTGGAGGAGGTTGAAGCTCAGCCCGATGCAGTAATAGGTAAGTTTTTGGTTAAGTCATTTACTGCACTCGTTCTTTTTGATACTGGAGCATCGCATTCATACATATCAAGGGGATTTATGGATAAGTATAACCTACCAACCCAAGCCCTTAGGTCACCCATGTTAGCAACCTCGCCAGGAGCAGAGTATGTGGCAAGTCTATGGTGTGATCGGTTACCATTAAGGATTGGTAACTATGTTTTTCCCTCAGACCTAATAGTATTGGAATCTCAAGGATTGGATGTGATATTAGGCATGGATTGGTTATCAAAGTATAAAGGGAATATTGAGTGTGCTAGTAAGTCAATTTTGCTTACCACACCAGAAGGAAGAAGGATCAAGTATGTATCCCGACATGCGCCAAACAGGACACAAGTAAATTCATTATCAGGAGTTGTGCAGGAGGAAGTATCAGTGGTAAAGGATTTTCCTGAAGTATTTCCCGAAGAGTTATCAGGCATGCCACCGGATAGAGACATTGAGTTTTTGATTGAGCTATTGCCAGGCACTGGGCCAATATCGAAGAGACCATATAGGATGCCAGCAAAAGATTTGGTGGAAATTAAGAAACAGATTAAGGAGTTACTGGATAAGGGATATATTCGCCCAAGTTCTTCGCCTTGGGGATCGCCAGTACTTCTAGTGGAGAAGAAGGATGGATCGTTAAGGATGGTTGTTGACTATCGAGGATTGAACGAAGTAACGATCAAGAACAAGTACCCACTACCAATGATCAACGATCTGTTTGATCGGTTGCAAGGAGCTAAAGTGTTTTCCAAGATCGATTTGCGATCAGGATACCACCAGTTGAAGATTCGAGAACAGGATATACCTAAGACAGCATTCACCACCAGGTATGGGCTGTATGAGTATACCGTTATGTCATTTGGACTGACTAACGCGCCTGCCTATTTTATGAACATGATGAACAAAGTGTTTAGAGAGTTTTTGGATAAGTTCGTCATAGTGTTCATTGATGATATCCTGGTATATTCGAAGAATGAAGAGGAGCATAAGGAGCATTTGCGTTTGGTACTTGGAAAGCTCAGAGAACATCAACTATACGCCAAGTTCAGCAAATGTGAATTTTGGTTGAAGAAAGTAGGATTCCTCGGACACGTTATATCTGGAGAAGGTATAGCAGTAGATCCCGCTAAAGTTGAAACCGTGACCAAGTGGGAAGCACCAACAACAGTTGGAGAGATCTGGAGTTTTCTTGGACTCGCAGGATACTACCGGAGATTTATTGAGAATTTCTCAAAGATTTCAAAGCCTGTGACGGAGTTGCTGAAGAAGGATACTAAGTTCAAATGGACCAAGGAGTGTGAGGCTAGTTTCCAGGAGTTGAAGAAACGTTTGGTTACCTCACCAGTGTTGATTTTGTTAGATCAAACCAAGGATTATGAGGTGTATTGCGATGCTTCACGTCGAGGACTTGGAGCAGTGCTTATGCAGGAAGGGAGAGTTGTTTCGTATGCTTCACGACAACTGAAGCCCCACGAATTGAATTATGCTACGCATGATTTGGAGTTAGCAGCCGTAGTGCATGCATTGAAGACATGGAGACATTTCCTCATTGGAAATCATTGTGAGGTGTACACGGATCATAAGAGTTTGAAGTACATTTTCACGCAGAAGGAGTTGAATCTCAAACAAAGGAGATGGTTGGAGCTTATCAAAGATTATGATATGAAATTGCATTATCATCCCGGGAAGGCTAATGTAGTAGCTGACGCATTAAGCCGCAAGAGCCATGTCAATAGGTTAATGACGGGAGAAATACCCAAGGAGTTAGCAGGAAATCTTCGTGAACTATGTTTGGAGATAGTTCCGAGAGGCTATGTAGCAACATTGGAGATTCAGTCAACTTTGATGGACAGGATCAGAGAAGCTCAGAAAACTAACAAAGAGATTGCCGCTATAAAGGAGAAACTGAGGAAAGGAAAAGCTAAAGGATTTCGTGAGGATGAGCACGACACCCTATGGTTTGAAGAACGTGTTTACGTGCCCAATGACCCAGAGATCAGGAAGTTGATTCTGCAAGAGGCACATGATTCACTGTATTCGATTCACCCAGGAAATATCAAGATGTATTTGGATTTGAAGGATATTTTCTGGTGGACCGGAATGAAAAAGGATATTGCGGAGTATGTAGCAGTTTGTGATGTATGTCAGAGAGTAAAGGCAGAGCATCATAAGCCAACAGGATTGTTGCAACCATTGCCGATACCCGAATGGAAGTGGGATAAGTTAGGCATGGATTTTATCACGGGATTACCAAGGACTCGTTCAGGCTATGACTCGATTTGGGTTGTAGTTGATCGATTGACGAAGGTAGCACATTTCATCCCAGTAAAGACCACTTACACCAGTGCTAAGTTGGTAAAGATATACATGACCAGGATTGTATGTTTGCATGGAGTTCCGAGGAGCATCGTATCAGATAGAGGAACCCACTTTACCTCAAAGTTCTGGAAGCAGTTGCATGAGACTTTGGGTACTAGGCTAGAATTTAGTACATCTTTTCATCCGCAGACAGATGGACAGACCGAGAGAGTCAATCAGATTTTGGAGGATATGCTGAGAGCTTGTGCGCTAGATTATGGATCTAGTTGGGACGATAATTTGCCATATGCAGAGTTTTCTTACAATAATAGCTATCAGACCAGTTTGAAGATGGCACCTTTCGAAGCTTTGTACGGAAGGAGGTGCAGGACACCGTTGTCATGGGACGAAGTTGGAGATCGCCAGTTGTTTGGACCAGATTTGATTAGCGAGTCTGAATGGAAGGTGAAGTTGATTCGCGATAGGCTCAAGGTAGCCCAGTCCAGGCAGAAGAGCTACGCAGATTCTAAACGCGAGGAGACAGTTTACAAAGTCGGAGATAGAGCTTATCTTCGAGTATCCCCACTTCGAGGGATTAAGTGTTTTGGAGTTAAGGGGAAGTTAGCGCCACGATTTGTAGGGCCATATCGAGTTTTGGAGCGTATGGGAGAAGTGGCCTACAAGTTGGAATTGCCAGAAGGATTGGCCGGAGTGCATGATGTGTTTCACGTTTCTCAGTTGAAGAAGTGTCACACGGAGATGGTTGACATACCATTGAGAGACACAGTGCCATTAGAAGCAATTCAGTTGGATAACAATTTGACCTATGAGGAGAAACCAGTCAAGATCCTCGAGTTTGCCAGCCGAGTTACTCGCAGCAAGGTTATCAAGTTTTGCAAAGTTCAGTGGAGCCACCACACGGAGGATGAAGCCACCTGGGAGCGAGAGGAAGATTTGCTCAAAGACCACCCTCACCTATTTTCTAGCCAACCCGAATCTCGAGGGCGAGATTCATCTTAAGGGGGGTAGGTTTGTAACATCCCAAATTTTCAATTTGGAATGTTATGCATTAGGTCATCATGCATATCATATTTTATTTTGCCTTTGGTTTTGATCCTAGAAAATCCTAAGCAACTCAAGGACCCACGGAGAGAGTTGGGGATTTCGTTATTTACATATTTGAGTTTTCTCAAATTATGTAAATAGGATCATTTGATTTTATTTATTTTATCATCAATTATTTCTATTACAAAAATATGAGAGAGGGAATAAAATGACTTTCCCAAAATATAGAAATATTGAAGATTTAATAAAAAAATCAAATAAGATTTATTTCGGAGTTTTTCGGTATTTTTATTTGAATTTAGGAAGAATGCGCGTTTTTCAAAGTTGTAGTTTGGGCCCAGATAAATGTTCGCTTTATCAGGCTTGATTTTAGGAACCCGGCAAAATTTATTTCGTGATTTTTGGAGTCCGTTTAGTATTTCTTTTTATTTTTCTTCTGAGCGGAAAAAAAACGCGCCGAACCGACTTCGGGCCGTTTTCGGCCTGGACTCTGCCGGCCGGGCCTTTAAATAGCGACCGCCCCGGCCCGGGAGATAGCCAGCGCCCGGAAACCCAAACCCTAATCCGCCGCCCGCCGCCGCCCTAGCCAGCCGCCGCCGCCGCCGTCGCCGGAGAGCGCACCTTTCGAGGTTCGCCGCCGCCTCGTTTTTCCGTGCAGTTTTGTTAAAAAAAATCTGTTCGTCATTTTTCTTTTTCGTCGGATTTTCCGCGGTTATTTTCTGATCGCGATTTCTGATCCGATTTTCGTTTTAGTATAACTTTTCGCTCGTCTATCGGAATCAGGCGATTCAAGTGCCTGGAGTTTCGTCTCGAAACCCTCTTTCTGAATAATCAACTTAAAGAAGTTTTTGTTACTGTAAAATTTGCCCTAGATCCAGATTACTAGAACGAAGTTGTTTTCTTTCGCCGTTTGATTTCTTTTGTTTCGTTCGATTTGATTCTTTTTGCCAACCAGGGTTCTTAAGTTGAACATTCTGGTTAGATCTTCTATTTGAGTTTTATCTGTGCATTAGATGAGTACTTATTATATGCTTGTTTGTTTGTCTGCGATAGAATACCCGGAGTGCGCCGCCTGTTACGTTGAATCTCTAGGTTACGCGGATCATCAGCAAGGCAAGTAACACTTTGATCATACCTTTTCTACAACCTAGTTTTATTGCATTAGATCAATCCTCACACATTGCATGATTAGGATCTAATTAAACTGTGGGATGGGATGTAGATGAGGTAGTGCCTATTACCTGTTTATTATCAAACCTTTGGGAGTTACCTCTACGTTTGCTTATTATGCCATGCTATGCTAGTAGACGTGGATTGGGTGAGTGATATCCATGACAGATGTGAGATTGATAATTAAGGGTTTATCTAAGGTGGCAACCTAACACACATCTGGGTGGATTGAGGCACCTGGGGTTACCAGGACTTGCCTGTTTTTATTGGACCGCCACCCAGGCCCAAAGGGATCATGAGATTATTCATACTAAAAACTTCCATGTGCAGCCACAAGCCATTATGGGCTCTGGCATAGTTGACTAAGTTGTGCGAACTCTTACAGTGGTAGACTAGCAGATGTAGGGGAAAGTAGGTGTACCGGTCTACCCGTCGTAAGGTGCTAGCGCCTCTGAAAGACTGTGTCTCGGTCATCCGTTTCTCAAACACCATGTAGTGCGAGAAACCAAACGGAGGCGATCGAGTCTTGTGGAGAAAAGTGTGCAAACCTCTGCAGAGTGTATAAACTAATCATGATTAGCCATGTCCCCGGTTATGGACATCTTGAGTATCTAGTACTTGGATTTTCATGTGAATCTCAACATGTTACTCTAAATTAATTTTGATGGGTTTTAATGATGTTACTTAATTGGGATTGAGAATGCTGTCAACCATTCTCAATGTTTCACAACCACCGTGATAGTAATTAATTTGATTCCTTTGAAGTAGGGAAAAATTGGCTTTACACAAAAACTGTAACCATAGAGCTTTCCACTAGCCAAATATGCATATAGTATAGTTGTTGCATTCCATTACTCTCTATGTGTTACCTTGCCAGCATATTCCATGTGCTGACCCGTTTCGGGCTGCAACGTTAATGTTGCAGACTTTTCAGACGACGATTAAGGAGTTTTAGGTCGTGGTCCTATACTCAGTGATGCCGTTGGAGTTGATGGACTCACTTATCTTCCAAACCTTCCGCTGTTATCGTTATTAGATGGCCTTAAGCCATATTTATTGTAATAAGTTCTCTTTTGAGACACTCGATGTAATAAGTGTGTGATTGCTACTCTGCTATAAATCCTCCGAGTACTGTGTGGTGTCAGCATTACTGATCCAGGGATGACACCGGAGCACAGAGATTAGACTGTTTGAGGTCTGGTCGCTACAGGCGGCTAGGTAGTTAAACCTGAGGAGACACAGTCCCGGACACCCAGTCCTGAACACGCAGCTCAGGACACCCAGTCCTCACCGTATTCCCCTTGAGCTAAGGTCACACAGACCTCGCCCAATCACTCTGGTAAGTCTTCAAGGTAGACTCCCAAACCTTCACAGACTTCGTTCACCGGCGATCCACAATGTCTCTTGGATGCTCAGAACGCGACGCCTAACTGGCTAGAGGATTCACGGTCCTCAAGTGTAATAAGTCTTCAGATCACACAGACAAGAAGACTTAAGTGATGCCTAATTCTCTTTGGCTCTGGGTGGTTAGGGCTTTATCCTCGCAAGGAATTCTCTCTCAAAAGCTTCGAGGTGGGTTGCTCTCAAACGACAAAAGCCGTATAGTAAATCTGAGCAGCCAACCATTTTTGGTTGTAGGGGGTGGGCTATTTATAGCCACTAGGCAACCCGACCTGATTTGTCCGAAATGACCCTGGGTGACTAAGGAACTGACACGTGTTCCAACGGTCAGATTTCAAACTCACACGGCAACTTTACTTGGGCTACAAGCAAAGCTGACTTGTCCGACTCTGGACAAGATTCACTCTCATAGTCTTCACTTGAAGACATAGGTTTTGTTTAAGCATCACTTCAGTCATTCTGAATGGTTCTCTTGGACCCCACTTAACAGTACGGTGGTCCCTATGACTCAACAAAGGAGAAAAAGAACTACGAAAGATCTAAGTCTTCAAGCTCCATAGGCTTCATGCGATGTCTTCTCTTGTCATAGTCTTCAATGTGAATATCTTCATATACCACCTTTGACATCAATGTCTTCATACATTTTTAGGGGTCATCTCTGCTAGGAAAACCGAATCAATGAGGGACTTCTACCCGTGTTATCCTGCAATTCTCACAAACACATTAGTCCCTCAACTAGGTTTGTCGTCAATACTCCAAAACCAACTAGGGGTGGCACTAGATGCACTTACAATCTCCCCCTTTTTGGTGATTGATGACAAACTAGTTGAAGTTTTCAATGGGGAATATAATATGTGAAATTGCAAAGGATAAGGAATTGTCTTCATAAGTTGCAAGGGCTCCCCCTGAAGATGTGCATATAAGTAGTTTGCTTTTGGAATGCAAATGCACATGGCAGGTTGTGCTTGTGGAGATCCTCTTCAACTTATGATGACAATCCACTATGCATGTGAAGGTATGTGAAGATAATGACATGCATAATGGAAAATGGATGTCTGCAAAATGATCTAAGTGCGGAGTTTATCGTCGCACATGCAGAATTTATCATCGCATCACAAAATGGCAAATAGGTAGCAGACGACCATCGAGTTTAAGTGTTACAACTCAAAGAACCAAATGTATCAAAACGAGAGTTGTAAACACGAAGCAAAATATAAAGCACCCGCCCATATGGACCCGCTTGAAGACTATCAAACTCATATGCTTCTCCCCCTTTTGTTAGTAAGGACCAAAAAGGTTCGAAGACATAGAGCATCTACTCATTCCCATGAAGAGTAGGTGAAGCAGCAGGGTCGTCGGTGGTGTTTGGCGGTGCAGAAGAGCTTGGAGCAGTGTCGAAGCGTGCTGAAGGAGGTGGCAGTGAAGTAGCATCGTTGTCATCCTCGATTACTCTGGCATTTACAGTTGTAGCAGAGGAAGAGAACTCAGAGTCTTCAAGAGATGGAGTTCGTCGCAGCACTGCCCTTCGAGGAGGTGTGGAGTCAAACTTGAAGCGCTCAGAGAAGCCATCCTCTTGAAGATCATCTTCAGAACACATCAGCCCTTTCCATGTGCGTCGAGAGGTTTCATGAGCAACAAAGGCATTCTTGGTGGCAAGATTGCGAATGCGATTAACATCCACCAAGAGGCTTTGCATTTAACGCTTCAGCCAGTCATGATGCCTATCCTGTTTCTAATGAAGAGCCACCAGAAGCTCTCGGTCATTGAGAACACGAGTGCGCTTCTTGGGTCGTTGGGTAATGGTGCTATCAGTGGCTTCAGTGAGAGGAGGATGCGGTGCACGTGTAGTGCCAGCCAGAGGATACACACGAGTTACTGCTTCAATGCCTTCAATGTTCTGAGAAAAACTTTGATGCTCTGCATTCTGAAGACTTAGAGGTTCCTTGGCAAGCTCAGGATAGATGGCTTCAATAGACATATCCACATCAGGCAGAAAAAATCCGATGATTGCGAGAAGATGGCTGATATGAGATAGCGGAGTGAAGTTTGATCAGCCGCATTACCCATGGGGCGTAGAACTTCAAGCCAAACAGATTAGAGCCTGATGCAGCAAGTTGGCGAATGAAGAAGTCCTGTGCATTGAAGCATTTTCCATGAAGAATATAGAAGACCAAAGTCTTCATTGCACCTTCTAGCTTGGCATGTGGAGAGTGCCCTTTGATGGGCCAGAGAGTTCGCCTTATGATGTGATAAATAGTCCTTGGCAGATACTCTAGGTCTTCAACAAAGAACTCTTTGGGATATGCAGCATCTTGGGGTAATGGCTTCATCATACTGAGCATCTGACTCATGTTAGGTTCAGGCTTCTGAAAGATGCTCTCCACATCTTCACTGTGAAGTTGACAACCAGATTCGTAGAGATCGCCGGGAGTGGGTAGATCAGTGAGCTCAATGATGTCAAAGGCTTTGGCTTTGTGATGAACGTTTCCTATCATCCACTCCAGGACCCAAGTCTTCGGATCTCTGTTATACCCGCGGATGTGAAGTGTGGCATAGAATTGGAGCAGCAACTCTTCATTCCAATGCTCTTGGTCAGTGACAAAAGGCAGCAATCCAACCTCTTTGAAGCAATCCAGAGCTTCTTCCAGACAGGGCAGACCAGCTATTGCTTCAATGTCAAGACGCTTATGTGGGAAGATGCGATCTTGATTGTAAAGAATGCAGGAGTAATAGCTTCGCTGTGGATAGCTCCAGAACCGATCAGATGATATTCTTTCCCTTGAGTAGGGGTTCCTGGAGCTATTGAAGAATGTGTTGTCTGCTCTGAAGCCATTGATGTTGAAGGATCCAGGTGCTGATGCAGGACCTGGGAACCTGGGCAATCTTGGGATTGGCTTCTGTACCTGAGGCCTGTGCTCAACATGATAGTCGAACTGGGGACCGGCAGCAGACGCAGGAACAAAAGCAGTGGGATCAGTGGCTTCGCTGACTTCAGGTGCTTTTGTTGGTGAGGGCTCCACATTAGCTTCAGCCATGACAGCGTCAGTGGCTTCAGTGGTGTTGGTGGTGGCAGCCTCAAGATTTTCAACCTCCACTTGATAAGCTGGAGGGTCGGTCACAGTCACGTTCTCCGCGAGAACCGCTTCTTGGTGGGACTGGGGAGTAGCAGCTTGTGGGGCTTCTTCTTCATCGGCTGATGCAGCCGGAATGTCTTCAGCAGTTTTAGCTTCAGACGGAGAGACTGGAGGCCTTGGACCTTTGCAAAGCCTGCACAACGCGGGCAACGCCTGTGGAGTTGGTGTTGGCTGTGCCTCAAAGTCTTCTTCCTCTTGTGGGCGATCAGCCCATGAAGCATCCTGAGCAATTGGCGTCAGAGGACGACCAATGCTGATGAGTTCACTGTGCGTTAGCACAGGCGATGATACCTATTGGTGCTCGAGCTGAGGAAGGACTGTGTCATCTTCAACATGGTCATGGTGACCAATGTCTTCAGCAGCGATGGGATCAGCTACTGGAAAGTCTTCAGCTTCATGAGCCTCTGTGAAAGCAGGCTCATGGACAGTCAGTTGACGTTCTTGTGGTTCAGCGTCAGGGTGAACCATGGAAATGGGTTCAACAATCAAGGGCTCTGTGTGAGCAGCCCGTTCCTTCTTGGTCTTCCTCTTCTTCTTGGAGGGGCAGTAGGAGAGGCTGCAGGATGTTTCCTCTTCCTGGCTTCAGCCTCAGCAGTCCTTGTCTTCTTCAGCTCTAAAGCGGTTGACCGGGCTTTTGGCTTCGAGCCAGTCATGCTAGTTGGGAAGACAATGGGATCTGCTTCCTGCCTTGGTGCATCGGGTTCAGCCGTAGCGGGCTTCTTCTTCTTCTTTGCAGCCATCCTAGGGTCGATTCCAGGACGCCCAAGGGCCTTGCGCTTCTCAGCCTCATTGTAGGCTTGCACACACCTGTCAGCCAGAACCTTCATGCGCTCACGAGAACCCTGAGCTTCTGCATGTTTCTTGAGAAAGGCTTCCTTGAGCTCGTGCAGCATAATCTTGAAGTTCTTCACTTCTTGCACGCTGAGCTTGGCCATATCCTTCTTGAACTGAGATTTTCCAAAGTCAATCTTCTGCTTCAGTTCAACAATGCGCTGGGCGATAGCTAACTCTGAAGCAATGGCGCCATGGAAGGCAACACTGAGGCCAATGGGAAGTTGCAGATCTTCGAAGCTGATGTTTGGCGTGTCAAACCACTCATCAATGAAGTTGTGGATGATTGTTACATCAAAGAGAGGCAGATCATTGAAGATTTCTGCTTCTTCTTTGCTCTTGATGAGTTGCTCAAGAGCATCATCTGCAAGATCTTCATCACTAGACAGATCAATGGCATCATTACGCAGAATAGCAGCAGCTGACAGTTCTTGGCCGGTGTGTGGCAGAGGCATCTTGACCTTCTGGGGCTTGGAGATGCGTGACAAATCTTCAGACTGCACACTGTCTTCAGGAGGTGCAGTTGCCAGTGGCTTCGCCTGTGAGATTTTTGGTGCAGAGGCCGGCTTTGAAGCTTTTGGCTGCTTCAGCTTCTTTGGCTTCGGCGCTGCAGGCGCTTCATCTGATTCAGCGTCATCTGCAGGCTCATTCACGGCTGTCCCTTGAACCACGATGTGAGTGATGAGGCCTTCAAGATTGTAGAAGGGCCCAAGAAGATTGGGTTTAGCTTCGCGAGTTCCATCAGCACGGGGAGCAGAGGGACCAGGGTTGAAATCTAAACCCAAAGTCTTCTTGTTCTGCTTCGCTGAGTTCTGGGCAAACTGGAAGTTGCGCTTAAACAGATTGTCGTCACGACACCATAGCAGGGACGATGGGTCAGCATCCACAGGCTGTGGTCCACGGACCATGCAGGGATAGAAGCCTTGTTCAATGGCTTCATCTCTGGTCCTAGGTTGAAGATTTTTGTAGAGGATGTCTCCCCATGGTCGCTTGATGGCATTCTTTTCAGCATATTCCTTGGTCACAAATCTGTACTTGAACCACTGTTCTGCCCAATAGCGTCGAATCCATTGGATTCGCGTCTTGCGCTGATTGTAATCCTCTTCAGGATCTGTCTTGTACAGCTCTGAGAGGTCATCAGGCAGATCTCTTGATGTTTCTCCTCGACGCTTTCTGCCACCCTTCCTTGCTGATTTTTCTGAAGCCATGAACCTTAATCTGAAAGGCTTCAATACGTTCAGAGGCTTCAAAGGTTTTCGCTTGCTGGACAAACAGGAACTGGCTTCGGGAGAATTTATGTGATGCTGTAAGAATTCTGCAAATGAATGCAGACTATGAGAACCAAGGGACTCTCCCACGGACATGTACCTGTGACAGCATTAAGGTGCGAGGGAAGGGGAAGAGGTCATATGCATTCTCAGAAGATTTTGAAGATAAATCAGTTTAGAAGACATTGACCTCATCATGCGAACACATTCACTCATAGATAAGGAGTTGGTTCCAGATTTGTATGAATCCACGGATCAGTACAAGTGAGGAATCTAACTACTTTGTGAAGCATAAGTGAATATACTAGGCATGTTATGAGATGCAGTATGAAAGAGATCCAACTTGTGTGAATAGAAACTGCTTGTGGTAGAGAGTGATAAAGCTATGGGATCAAAGAGGCCGTAAAAAGGAGGTTTTATTTACCACACGAAGAACTGCTAGACGGAGTGGAAGAGGAGGCCGAGCAGTTCGATCGTCCGTGCCCTAACTTGGCGACGGAGGACACCTACGGCGACGGCGGAGTAGACGATGTCCGCGGTCGGCGTGAAGACGGCATCAGAGAGGTTGCGGCAGCGAAGTGCTTCGTCGCCGGCGTCGTCAAGGGCTAGCGGTGGCGCTAGGGTTCGTGCGAGAGTGGAAGAAGAGATAATAACTGTGGTGAGGCGTGTATTTATAGGTACAGGGGCGGCACTGCGTTATTACACAGGTGCCCCTGGCGATTCACATCTGAGGGGTACGTGGCCGTCATGCAGCATATCGGTGGTTGTTCCACGTCCCACGCATGCCTGGATTGTCGGGTGGTCATTCCCACTTCTCCGGGTTTTAGGTGGAGGAATGAGCATTGAAAACGGGCTTAATGGTTGTCTCTGTATCTTCTGCTGACAAGGACACAGAGAAGACATTCGACAGTTTCAATAGAATGCATATGATTTGGAGAGATAAAGTTTGAGATAGAAAGCATAGAGAGGTTAGGGTCCGATCACATTCACTTAGTTCAAAAGATTCAACAAGAAGACATAGCTATAAGTGAATGCTGTAGAGGACAGAACACTAGTATATATATATATATATATATATATATATATATATATAATCAACATAGTGAAGATAATCATGAAGATATGTTGAGATTGAAGCCAATACCAAATGTGAAGACATAGCAAATGTAATGCCATGAGTGAAACACTTCAAACAGAACACTTGGTGGTGGCGTTACCCATCGTATAGGAAGTATTAGACCCAGACACGGCGCACAATTATCGTGGCGCTCCGAAGTCAAATTCCACATTAATGTATTCACACTTAAAATGTATGTCTTCATTGATTGAAGATATACTTTACTTCGTGTGTTGCACATCTAAGTCATCAATATGCATAAGTGTTAGGATGTGTGCCTGATCACAGGACATTTGAGGATGCCAGGATATTTAGCTCACACCGTAACTTGCAAAATCTCTTCTCATCCAAGGGCTTGGTGAAGATATCTGTCAATTGCTCTTCAGTGTTGACGTGTATGATATCAATGTCTTCCTTCACAACATGATCTCTGAGAAAGTGATGACGAATTTCAATGTGCTTTGTCTTCGAGTGCTGAATGTTGGCAATCTTGATGGCGCTTTCGTTGTCGCAATAGAGTGGCACTTTGTTCAGATGAATGCCATAGTCCTTGAGTGTTTGCTTCATCCAGAGAAGCTGAGTGCAGCAAGATCCAGCAACAATGTATTCAAATTCAGCAGTGGAGAGAGATACACAGTTCTGCTTCTTTGAAGACCAACATACAAGTGATCGTCCCAAAAAGTGACATGTTCCTGATGTAGACTTGTGATCCACTTTGTCACCAGCATAATCAGCATCCGAGAATCCAACCAGATCAAACTCTGAGCCCTTTGGATACCATAATCCTAGAGTTGGGGTGTGAGCCAAATATCGAAGGATTCGCTTCACAGCTAGGTGATGCGACTCCTTTGGTGCCGCTTGAAATCGAGCATACATGCAAACACTAAGCATAATATCTGGCCTAGATGCACATAGATAAAGCAAAGAACCAATCATGGATCGGTATACCTTTTGATCAAACTCTTTACCATTGTCGTCAGGACCCAGATGATGCTTGGCTGGCATTGGAGTCGTGAAGCCTTTGCAGTCTTGCATACCAAACTTCTTCAGGCAATCTTTGAGATACTTCTCTTGAGATATGAAGATGCCGTTGCGTTGCTGTCGTATTTGAAGACCGAGGAAGAACTTCAGCTCTCCCATCATGGACATCTGATATTGCTCTTGCATTAATATCCAAACTCTTCACTGTACTTCTGATTGGTGCAGCCAAAGATAATGTCATCCACATATATTTGGCACACAAACAGTTCACCATCATATGTCTTCGTGAAGAGAGTGGGGTCGAGGGAACCAGGTATGAAGCCTTTGCTCTTCAGGAAGTATTTGAGAGTGTCATACCAGGCCCGAGGGGCTTGTTTGAGGCCATACAGTTGTGACGCCCCGAGATCGATGTGCCAGGTGTCTTCCAGTTATTCGCTGTTGTTGCGTTGTCATTCGCTTGCGTGTTGCATCTTGCCATGTCATCATGTGCATTGCATCATCATGTTTTCAAAACTTGCATTAGCCCGGGTTCTCCCAGTTCCGTCCGTTTTCCGTTCTAAACCCAGACACACTTGCACGCGCCCGCGGCATGTCCGAAATAGTATTTTATAAGTGGCCAGAAAATGTTCTCGGAATGGGTTGAAAGTTGGCGTGCGGTCTTATTTTAGTGTAGGTAGACCGCCTGTCAAATTTCATCGCGTTCGGAATTCGTTTGATGCCCCAACGTATAACTATAGTGGTAGTATAGCCGGTCTAACGTCGGACGTTTTCGGTCTCCAGAAACAGTCGCCGGGCCTCCCTCTCTTCCTTTCTCTCAGCTCGAGACCGTCTACACAGCCCACTACCTACCGACAGGTCCAACCTAACCTCTCTCGTCAGCCCGCGGCCCTCCTCACGCGCGCGTCCGAAAATTGTCCCGGACCCGACCCGAGCAGTCGTCACCGTCGTGTCCGGATCATCCCCAAACATCTACAAAATGTCTCCATTTTGTTAATTGGACTTCCTAACATATTTTTCTCAACCGCCCGATTTCGATCAGAGGGTCTGAATCTACCCTAAACCCCTCCTCTTTTCTTATATAAGAGACTCCTAGTCTAAATCTGGACAAACCCTAAAATTAAGGACCCTTGTCCCATCCATCCTCCTGCCCGCCGCCACCGACTTGCCTTGGGATCCCCTCATTCCTTCCCGAGCCAACTCAGCGCCGCCACCCAACTTCCTCGAGCGGCACGCCTGCCTGATCCACCACCGCATCAAGCCGTATCAGCAGCTCCAGGAACCCATCGCTCCACTCCCTTTCTCTCCTCACGCGGTGTCCGAACACCTCCTGGAGCCCGACCTCGCGCGCCGCCTCCTGGCTCCCCTCGTCAGCCAGGAGCCCCATCCCCAAGCTCCAGATCGAGATGAGCTCGATCCCCAGCAGCCAGCCATCTCCAGCCTCGAGCAGAGGGCCACCTCCGGCCAGATCCGCAGCCTGCGAGTCCCACCTCGTCTGCCTCCCCTGCCTCACGCCTTGTCGCCGGAACCCCCGCCAAGTCCCACTCCGCGCCATGGGCGCTTCTCCTGCTTCGGCCTCCAAGTTCCAGCGCCAAGTCTCGCTCCCGTTGGCCGAGCTCGACCCTGCCTCCGGCTAGGTTGGGATCCCCAAGGCCGGATCCGCCCGTCCGCTCCAACGGCGCCTACCCGCCGGAGTACCCCTGCCTCGCCGCTGTCCACCAGTGCCGCCGCGCCCCGGCTTCCTCTGCTTCCAGGATGAGCGCCTCGACCCCGCTCGACCCGTTGACCGCGCCTCCGCGCGCTTGGGCCGCCTCCTCTTCGGCCATTGACCGAGGCCCAGTCCCACCTCACCGATCTGGGCCGAAGCCCATGGTGAGCCTCCTGAGAGCCCTCTGCCCTGTGCACTAATGGGCCAGCCAGTTTAACCCGTGGATGTTTTTTTCCAGTCTCTGTGAATTTAGCTAATTTCCAGGGAACTGCAGTTTTTCAGAAAAACCCCCTAAGTTTCATGCATATCCTAACTCAGAAACCGTGCATCGCATGTAAATAATTTATATATGAAACTTGCTCAGAATTTTGTCTAGTTTAATAATAGGTCACTTTCATCCATGTTTAAAATGGTTAAGATGTTGTTTGAGTAAATTTGCTCCTATGCCCTGTTAAAATGCTTTAATTCATAACTAAATAACCGTAACTCCGAATTTAATAAACTTTATATGTAATTGGGGTGGAATTTTGCCTAGTTTAACATGTTGGCATCATCTTGCATGTTTAACAACTCTAAAATAATGTTTAGGGCAGAACAGTACCGAACCTAATATATGCACATGAGGAGTTTCCGGATTTGTTGTTCGTTGCTTCTGGCCTCATTTAAACTTGACTAGATAGGTAGTTTTACTTTGCTTCACTCTCTTGCCATGCTAACAACATTTAATATTGTTGAGTACCTAAATGAGAGAGAACTAAATAATTCATGTGGTGTTCCGTCAATATGCAACTCGTTGCATATGGAGCTCCACTTAATTTGTAGGATTGTTTGTGCACTTTGCCATGCCATGTATCATTAAACCGGACATGCATCATACTTGTTTGCGCATCATGCCATGATTATGTGATGGTTGTTTACTAGGTTGTTTGCTCTTTTCCGGTGTTGCTTCTTCGGGTTGGTTCCGATAACGTCGCGTTTGTGAGGAACCGTTCGTCTACATCCGTTTGTCATCTACATGGACTCGTTCTTCTTCCTTGCGGGATTTCTGGCAAGATGTTCATACCCTCGAAATCACTACTATCTTTGCTATGCTAGTTTGCTCTGTAACATCCCAAATTTTCAATTTGGAATGTTATACATTAGGTCATCATGCATATCATATTTTATTTTGCTTTTGGTTTTGATCCTAGAAAATCCTAAGCAACTCAAGGACCACGGAGAGAGTTGGGGATTTCGTTATTTACATATTTGAGTTTTCTCAAATTATGTAAACAGGATCATTTGATTTTATTTATTTTATCATCAATTATTTCTATTACAAAAATATGAGAGAGGGAATAAAATGACTTTCCCAAAATATAAAAATATTGAGGATTTAATAAAAAAATCAAATAAGTTTTATTTCGGAGTTTTCGGTATTTTTATTTGAATTTAGGAAAAATGCGCGTTTTTCAATGTTGTAGTTTGGGCCCAGATAAATGTTCACTTTATCGGGCTTGATTTTAGGAACCCGGCAAAATATATTTCGTGATTTTTGGAGTCTGTTTAGTATTTCTTTTTATTTTTCTTCCGAGCGAATTTATAAAAAAAACGGAAACCGACTACGGGCCGTACCCGGCCAGGAAACCACCGGCCGGGGGGCTTTATAAGCCGCCACCCCGGGGCCCGAAGAGCCCAACAGCCGCCGCCAGCAAACCCTAACCCTAGCCCCAGCCCCGCCACCGCCGCCGCCGCCCGCCGCCGCTGTCGCTGAAGCGCGCGCCTTTCAAGGTTCGCCGCCGCCTCGTTTTCCGTGCTGTGTAAAAAAATCTGTTCGTCATTTTTCTTTTTCGTCGGATTTTCCGCGGTTATTTTCTGATCGCGATTTCTGATCCGATTTTCGTTTTAGTATAACTTTTCGCTCGTTTATCGGAATCAGGCGATTCAAGCGCCTGGAGTTTCGTCTCGAAACCCTCTTTCCGAATAGTCAACTTAAACAAGTTTTTGTTACTGTAAAATTTGCCCTAGATCCAGATTACTAGAACGAAGTTGTCTTCTTTCGCCGTCTGATTTCTTTTGCTTCGTTCGATTTGATTCTTTTTGCCAACCAGGGTTCTTAAGTTGAACATTCTAGTTAGATCTTCTATTTGAGTTTTACCTGTGCATTAGATGAGTACTTATTGTATGCTTGTTTGTTTGTCTGCGATAGAATACCCGGAGTGCGCCGCCTGTTACGTGGAATCTCTAGGTTACGCGGATCATCAGCAAGGCAAGTAACACTTTGATCATACCTTTTCTACAACCCAATTTTATTGCATTAGATCAATCCTCACACATTGCATGATTAGGATCTAATTAAACTGTGGGATGGGAAGTAGATGAGGTAGTGCCTATTACCTGTTTATTATCAAACCTTTGGGAGTTACCTCTACGTTTGCTTATTATGCCATGCTATGCTAGTAGACGTGGATTGGGTGAGTGATATCCATGACAGATGTGAGATTGATAATTAAGGGTTTATCTAAGGTGGCAACCTATCACACATCTGGGTGGATTGAGGCACCTGGGGTTACCAGGACTTGCCTGTGTTTATTGGACCGCCACCCAGGCCCAAAGGGATCATGAGATTATTCATACTAGAAACTTCCGTGTGCAGCCACAAGCCATTATGGGCTCTGGCATAGTTGACTAAGTTGTGCGAACTCTTACAGTGGTAGACTAGCAGATGTAGGGGAAAGTAGGTGTACCGGTCTACCCGTCGTAAGGTGCTAGCGCCTCTGAAAGACTGTGTCTCGGTCATCCGTTTCTCAAACACCATGTAGTGCGAGAAACCAAACGGAGGCGATCGAGTCTTGTGGGGAAAAGTGTGCAAACCTCTGCAGAGTGTATAAACTAATCATGATTAGCCATGTCCCCGGTTATGGACATCTTGAGTATCTAGTACTTGGATTTTCATGTGAATCTCAACATGTTACTCTAAATTAATTTTGATGGGTTTTAATGATGTTACTTAATTGGGATTGAGAATGTTGTCAATCATTCTCAATGTTTCACAACCACCATGATAGTAATTAATTTTATTCCTTTGAAGTAGGGAAAATTTGGCTTTACGCAAAAACTGTAACCATAGAGCTTTCCACTAGCCAAATATGCATATAGTATAGTTGTTGCATTCCATTACTCTCTATGTGTTACCTTGCCAGCATATTCCATGTGCTGACCCGTTTCGGGCTGCAACGTTAATGTTGCAGACTTTTCAGACGATGATTAAGGAGTTTTAGGTCGTGTTTCTATACTCAGTGATGCCGTTGGAGTTGATGGACTCACTTATCTTCCAAGCCTTCCGCTGTTATCGTTATTAGATAGCCTTAAGCCATATTTATTGTAATAAGTTCTCTTTTGAGACACTCGATGTAATAAGTGTGTGATTGCTACTCTGCTATAAATCCTCTGAGTACTATGTGGTGTCAGTATTACTGATCCAGGGATGACACTGGAGCACAGAGATCAGACTGTTTGAGGTCTGGTCGCTACAGAGATGGTATCAGAGCACACACTAACTGTAGGACACGACCACTAAGCTAAAGACCTAGATCACTACTCACTCTCTTCTCTTCTGACTTCTCATCTTTTCTACTCTTTAGGATGGCGGATGCAAGGAACAAGTTCACCCAACCGGATGAAGATATACCCTTTGGACGCCACTTGGAGGAAGTCACTAGATACCTGAACATAGGAGTACCAAGCTTCACGAGAACCTACAACGCCACTTTATCTGAGGAAGAGCGCTAGATGATACAAGTTCAAGTTCCAGGAAGGATGTTCATGCCAGTCACTGAGCCCATAGAGTTTTCTTTTGATGCACCAACTTGGAGTCTAGGAAAGAGTATGGCAGCTCACATCGCCATGGGACGCATTGGAGAAGTCTACCGCAAGGATCTCAAGGATACTATCTGCCAGATTTGTGGGTGCCGAGATGAACACTGGGAGATGATCAGCACCAGGAAAGATAGATCAATTGCAGCTTTTATTCAGGAGTTAAACCAGCACATTCGACGACAGGAGAATCAGATGTGCGCCGACATGATAGATCTGAAGAAGGCTAAGACTAGAATCAAGGAACTGGAGGAAGAACTCAAGGCTACACGCGAAGATTATGAAGAAGAAATTGAAGTATTGGTGGAGAAGAATGACGATCTGATCAAGAAGATTGGAATATTTACGGGAGGCCCGACACCAGTAGATGAAGACGAAGAACCCAAGGAGATTAGCCCAGAGGACTACATCATCATCGACGGCACCGACTCGGAACAAGATAGTAGCAATGATGACTATGTTGATGAAGCAGGAGTAGATATCATGGAGTCTACAACCGTAGAATATTTCTAGTAGACCACCTCATCAGTAGTAGTAGTCCACCATGTAAATATAGTAGTCCGAGCACTTTTGCGATAGTTAGATCGATTGTATGCCTTTGTTTGATAAATTGGAGTGAATTGTGTGTTTTTGCCTCATGTGCATATGGGTAGTGTTTTCCCTTTAGACCCCCTCTATTCTTATATCTCATCTTTAACCCTTAGATGCCTCCGAGACGTGACCCCGGATTTGCCTTTCCGTCGGAGCTCACCCAGTTGATCCAGCAGCAGAACACCTTGATACAGTTGCTAGTTCAGAATCAGAATCAAGGGAACAACAACAACCCACCACCACCACCACCTGTTGACCACTTAGCCCGTTTTCTTAGGCTGAATCCGCCGGTGTTTTCCAGTAGCACCGAGCCGATAGTAGCAGATGATTGGCTCCGCAAGATAGCTAGGGAGTTGACCACAGCAGGATGCACAGATGCGGAGAAGGTGAAGTTTGCCGCACATCAGTTAGAAGGACCCGCAGCATCCTGGTGGGAGAATTTCACTGCCACTTTCCCAGTCGACACTGTCACATGGGACCAGTTTTAGCAGGCTTTCCGTACTGCCCATGTTTCAGTAGGAGCAATGGCCATGAAGAAGCGTGAGTTTCATAACTTGCGCCAAGGAGGACGGACAATTGGCCAGTATGTGGAGGAGTTTAGTAAGCTAGCACGTTATGCCCTAGATCATGTTGCTACAGATGCAGCTAAGTAGGAGAAATTCCTGGAAGGACTGAATGAAGAGTTGAGTATGCATTTGATGGTAGCCACCTTCAACAACTATCAGGAGTTGGTAGATCGTGCTCTTATGATTGAAGCGAAGCAACAGCAAATTGAGAACCGCAAGAGGAAGTATGGACAAGGAAAGTATAGTTCAGGAGCTCAGCAGAAGCCACGTTTTACCCCTAGACCGGGAGGACATTTTCAGCATACCCATGGAGTAGGTAGCTCGCACAATCACAATGGCACCAAAAATGGTAATGGGAATGGAGGAAGTAATGGACAGAACTGCAGCACCCCATCAACCCCAGCCAAGAAGGACTTGAGCCACGTCACTTGCTATAAGTGTTCGAAGCCAGGACATTATGCAAATGACTGTCCCGAAGGACAAAACGGCAATGGAAGTTCTGGAAAGAAGCCGAACCCTTTCAATAGGGGATAGGTGAACCACGTTAATGTGGAGGAGGTTGAAGCTCAGCCCGATGCAGTAATAGGTAAGTTTTTGGTTAATTCATTTACTGCACTTGTTCTTTTTGACACTGGTGCATCGCATTCATACATATCAAGGGGATTTCTGGAAAAGTATAGCCTACCCACTAGGATTCTTAAAACACCTATGCTAGTAAGCTCACCAGGAGCGGAGTACATGGCCAGTCAAGGATGTTTTCAAGTGCCATTAAGTATAGGAAGGCATGTTTTCCCAATGGATTTAATTATTTTGGAATCCCAAGGTCTGGATGTGATTCTTGGTATGGATTGGTTGTAGATGTATGGAGGAAACATCGATTGCACCAGTAAGACAATTTTGCTCACAACGCCAGAAGGAAGAAGGATCAAGTATGTATCCCGACATGCGCCAAACAGGACACAAGTAAATTCCTTATCAGGAGTTGTGCAGGAGGAAGTACCAGTGGTAAAGGATTTTCCTGATGTTTTTCCTGAAGAGTTGCCAGGCATGCCACCGGATAGAGACATTGAGTTTTTGATTGAGCTATTGCCAGGCACTGGGCCAATATCGAAGAGACCATATAGGATGCCAGCAAAAGATTTGGTGGAAATTAAGAAGCAGATTAAGGAGTTACTAGATAAGGGATATATTCGCCCAAGTTCTTCGCCTTGGGGATCACCAGTACTTCTAGTGGAGAAGAAGGATGGATCGTTAAGGATGGTTGTTGATTATCGAGGATTGAATGAAGTAACGATCAAGAACAAGTACCCACTACCAACAATCAACGATCTGTTTGATCGATTGCAAGGAGCTAAAGTGTTTTCCAAGATCGATTTGCGATCAGGATACCACCAGTTGAAGATTCGAGAACAGGATATACCTAAGACAGCTTTTACCACCAGATATGGACTGTATGAGTATACCATTATGTCATTTGGACTGACTAACGCGCCTGCCTAGTTTATGAACATGATGAACAAAGTGTTTATGGAGTTTTTGGATAAGTTCGTCGTAGTGTTCATTGATGATATCCTGGTATATTCGAAGAATGAAGAGGAGCATAAGGAACATTTGCGTTTGGTACTTGGAAAGCTCAGAGAACACCAATTATACGCCAAGTTCAGCAAATGTGAATTTTGGTTGAAGGAAGTAGGATTCCTCGGACACGTTATATCTGGAGAAGGTATAGCAGTTGATCCCGCTAAAGTTGAAACCGTGACCAAGTGGGAAGCCCCAACTACCGTTGGAGAGATCCGGAGTTTTCTTGGACTCGCAGGATACTACCGGAGATTTATTGAGAATTTCTCAAAGATCGCAAAGCCTATGATGGAGTTGCTGAAGAAGGATACTAAGTTCAAATGGACTGAGGAGTGTGAGGCTAGTTTCCAGGAGTTGAAGAAACGTTTGGTTACCTCACCAGTATTGATTTTGCCAGATCAAACCAAGGATTATGGGGTGTATTGCGACGCTTCACGTCGAGGACTTGGAGCAGTGCTTATGCAGGAAGGAAGAGTTGTTTCGTACGTTTCACAACAACTGAAGCCCCACGAATTGAATTATGCCACGCACGATTTGGAGTTAGCAGCCGTAGTGCATGCATTGAAGACATGGAGACATTTCCTCATTTGAAATCATTGTGAGGTGTACACGGATCATAAGAGTTTGAAGTACATTTTCACATAGAAGGAGTTGAACCTTAGACAAAGGAGATGGTTGGAGCTTATCAAGGATTATGATATGAAATTACATTACCATCCCGGAAAAGCTAATGTAGTAGCTGATGCATTAAGTCATAAGAGTCATGTCAATAGGTTAATGACGGGAGAAATACCCGAGGAGTTAGCAGAAAATCTTCGTGAGCTATGTTTGGAAATAGTTCCGAAAGGCTATGTAGCAGCGTTGGAAATTCAGTCAACTTTGATGGATAGAATCAGAGAAGCTCATAAAACTGACAAAGAGATTGCCGCTATAAAGGAGAAGCTGAGCAAAGGAAAAGCTAAAGGATTTCGTGAGGATGAGCATGACACCCTATGGTTTGAAGATCGTGTTTATGTGCCCAATGACCCGGAGATCAGGAAGTTGATTTTGCAAGAGGCCCATGATTCACCGTATTCGATTCACCCAGGAAATACCAAGACGTATTTGGATTTGAAGGATATTTTCTGGTGGACCGGAATGAAGAAGGATATTGCGGAGTATGTAGCAGTTTGTGATGTATGTCAGAGAGTAAAGGCAGAGCATCAGAAGCCAGCAGGATTGTTGCAACCATTGTCGATACCCGAATGGAAGTGGGATAAGCTAGGCATGGATTTTATCACGGGATTGCCAAGGACTCGTTCAGGCTATGACTCGATTTGGGTTGTAGTCGATCGATTGACGAAAGTAGCTCATTTCATCCCAGTAAAGACCACTTACACCAGTGCTAAGTTGGCAAATATATACATGACCAGGATCGTATGTTTGCATGGAGTTCCGAGGAGCATCGTATCAGATAGAGGAACCCAGTTTACCTCAAAGTTCTGGAAGCAGTTGCATGAGACTTTGAGTACTAGGCTAGAATTTAGTACTGCTTTTCATCCGCAGACAGATGGACAGACCGAGAGAGTCAATCAGATTTTGGAGGATATGCTGAGAGCTTGTGCGCTAGATTATGGATCTAGTTGGGACGATAATTTGCCATATGCAGAGTTCTCTTACAATAATAGCTATCAGACCAGTTTGAAGATGGCACCTTTCGAAGCTTTGTACGGAAGGAGGTGCAGGACACCGCTTTCATGGGACGAAGTTGGAGACCGCCAGTTGTTTGGACCAAATCTGATTAAGGAGTCTGAATAGAAGGTGAAGTTGATTCGCGATAGGCTCAAGGTAGTCCAGTCCAGGTAGAAGAGCTACGCAGATTCTAAATGCAAGGAGACAGTTTACGAAGTTGGAGACAGAGTTTATCTCCGAGTATCCCCACTTCGAGGGATTAAGCGCTTTGGAGTTAAGGGGAAGTTAGCGCCACGATTTGTAGGACCATATCGAGTTTTGGAGCATATGGGAGAAGTGGCCTACAAGTTGGATTTGCCAGAAGTATTGGCAGGAGTGCATGATGTGTTCCACGTTTCTCAATTGAAAAAGTGTCACGCGGAGATGACTGACATACCCTTGAGAGACACAGTGCCATTAGAAGCAATTCAGTTGGATAATAATTTAACCTATGAGGAGAAACCAGTCAAGATCCTCGAGTTTGCCAGTCGAGTTACTCGTAGCAAGGTTATCAAGTTTTGCAAAGTTCAGTGGAGCCACCACACGGAGGATGAAGCCACCTGGGAGCGAGAGGAAGATTTGCTCAAAGACCACCCTCACCTATTTTCTAGCCAACCCGAATCTCGAGGGCGAGATTCATCTTAAGGGAGGTAGGTTTGTAACATCCCAAATTTTCAATTTGGAATGTTATACATTAGGTCATCATGCATATCATATTTTATTTTGCTTTTGGTTTTGATCCTAGAAAATCCTAAGCAACTCAAGGACCACGGAGAGAGTTGGGGATTTCGTTATTTACATATTTAAGTTTTCTCAAATTATGTAAACAGGATTATTTGATTTTATTTATTTTATCATCAATTATTTCTATTACAAAAATATGAGAGAGGGAATAAAATGACTTTCCCAAAATATAGAAATATTGAGGATTTAATAAAAAAATCAAATAAGATTTATTTTGGAGTTTTCGGTATTTTTATTTGAATTTAGGAAAAATGAGCGTTTTTCAAAGTTGTAGTTTGGGCCCAGATAAATGTTCACTTTATCGGGCTTGATTTTAGGAACCCGGCAAAATTTATTTCGTGATTTTTGGAGTCCGTTTAGTATTTCTTTTTATTTTTCTTCCCAGCGGATTTATAAAAAAAACGGAAACCGACTACGGGCCGTACCCGGCCAGGAAACCACCGGCCGTGGGGCTTTATAAGCCGCCACCCCGGGGCCCGAAGAGCCCAACAGCCGCCGCCAGCAAACCCTAACCCTAGCCCCAGCCCCGCCGCCGCCGCTGCCGCCCGCCGCCGCCGTTGCCGGAGCGCGCGCCTTTCGAGGTTCGCCGTCGCCTCGTTTTCCGTGCTGTGTAAAAAAAATCTGTTCGTCGTTTTTCTTTTTTGTCGGATTTTCCGCGGTTATTTTCTGATCGCGATTTCTGATCCGATTTTCATTTTAGTATAACTTTTCGCTCGTTTATCAGAATCAGGCGATTCAAGCGCCTGGAGTTTCGCCTCGAAACCCTCTTTCCTAATAATCAACTTAAACAAGTTTTTGTTACTGTAAAAATTGCCCTAGATCCAGATTACTAGAACGAAGTTGTCTTCTTTCGCCGTTTGATTTCTTTTGCTTCGTTCGATTTCATTCTTTTTGCCAACCAGGGTTCTTAAGTTGAACATTCTAGTTAGATATTCTATTTGAGTTTTACCTGTGCATTAGATGAGTACTTATTGTATGCTTGTTTGTTTGTCTGCGATAGAATACCCGGAGTGCGCCGCCTGTTACGTTGAATCTCTAGGTTACGCGGATCATCAGCAAGGCAAGTAACACTTTGATCATACCTTTTCTACAACCTAGTTTTATTGCATTAGATCCATCCTCACACATTGCATGATTAGGATCTAATTAAACTGTGGGATGGGAAGTAGATGAGGTAGTGCCTATTACCTGTTTATTATCAAACCTTTGGGAGTTACCTCTACGTTTGCTTATTATGCCATGCTATGCTAGTAGACGTGGATTGGGTGAGTGATATCCATGACAGATGTGAGATTGATAATTAAGGGTTTATCTAAGGTGGCAACCTAACACACATCTGGATGGATTGAGGCACCTGGGGTTACCAGGACTTGCCTGTTTTTATTGGACCGCCACCCAGGCCCAAAGGGATCATGAGATTATTCATACTAGAAACTTCCTTGTGCAACCACAAGCCATTATGGGCTCTGGCATAGTTGACTAAGTTGTGCGAACTCTTACAGTGGTAGACTAGCAGATGTAGGGGAAAGTAGGTGTACCGGTCTACCCGTCGTAAGGTGCTAGCGCCTCTGAAAGACTGTGTCTCGGTCATCCGTTTCTCAAACACCATGTAGTGCGAGAAACCAAACGGAGGCGATCGAGTCTTGTGGGGAAAAGTGCGCAAACCTCTGCAGAGTGTATAAACTAATCATGATTAGCCGTGTCCCCGGTTATGGACATCTTGAGTATCTAGTACTTGGATTTTCATGTGAATCTCAACATGTTACTCTAAATTAATTTTGATGGGTTTTAATGATGTTACTTAATTGGGATTGAGAATGCTGTCAACCATTCTCCATGTTTCACAACCACCATGATAGTAATTAATTTTATTCCTTTGAAGTAGGGAAAAATTGGCTTTACGCAAAAACAGTAACCATAGAGCTTTCCACCAGCCAAATATGCATATAGTATAGTTGTTGCATTCCATTACTCTCTATGTGTTACCTTGCCAGCATATTCCATGTGCTGGCCCGTTTTCGGGCTGCAACGTTAATGTTGCAGACTTTTCAGATGATGATTAAGGAGTTTTAGGTCGTGGTTCTATACTCAATGATGCCGTTGGAGTTGATGGACTCACTTATCTTCCAAGCTTTCCGCTGTTATCGTTATTAGATGGCCTTAAGCCATATTTATTGTAATAAGTTCTCTTTTGAGACACTCGATGTAATAAGTGTGTGATTGCTACTCTGCTATAAATCCTCCGAGTACTGTGTGGTGTCAGCATTACTGATCCAGGGATGACACCGAAGCACAAAGATCAGACTGTCTGAGGTCTGGTCGCTACATGCTCGCTCTTTTGCTATGCCATTGCTATGATGCCTACCACTTGCTTGAAAGCCTCCTAAATTGCCATGTCAAACCTCTAACCCACCATGTCCTAGCAAACCGTTGATTGGCTATGTTACCGCTTTGCTCAGCCCCTCCTATAGCGTTGTTAGTTGCAGGAGAAGATTGAAGTTTGTTCCTTGTTGGAACATGGAGATCGTTCCTTGTTGGAACATGTTTACTTGTTGGGATATCACAATATATCTTACTTAATTAATGCATCTATATACTTGGTAAAGGGTGGAAGGCTCGGCCTTATGCCTGGTGTTTTGTTCCACTCTTGCCGCCCTAGTTTCCGTCATATCGGTGTTATGTTCCCGGATTTTACGTCCCTTACGCGGTTGGGCTATAATGGGAACCCCTTGACAGTTCGCCTTAAGTAAAGCTCTTTCAGCAATGCCCAACATTGGTTTTACCATTCGCCACCTAGCCTTTTCTTTCCCTTGGGTCGGCCAGCCCGAGGGTCATCTTTATTTTAACCCCCCCGGGCCAGTGCTCCTCTGAGTGTTGGTCCAAACTGAGCTGCCTGCGGGGCCACCTCGGGGAAACTTGAGGGTTGGTTTTACTCGTAGCTAGTCTCATCTAAGTGTGCCCTGAGAAAGAGATATGTGCAGCTCCTATCGGGATTTGTCGGCATATTCGGGCGGTGTTGCTGGTTTAGTTTTACCCTGTCGAAATGTCTTGTTGTACCAGGATACCGAGCCTGGTCGGAATGTCTCGGGGGGAGGTCTATTCCTTCGTTGACCGTGAGAGCTTGTGATGGGCTAAGTTGGAACACCCCTGCAGGGATTTGAACTTTCGAAAGCCGTGCCCGCGGTTATGGGCAGATGGGAATTTGTTAATGTCCGGTTGTAGAAAACCTAAAGTCGACCTTATTTAAAATGAATCAACCGCGTGTGTAACCGTGATGGTCTCTTTTCGGTGGGGGCCGGGAAGTGAACACGGTTGTTGGAGTTATGCTTGACGTAGGTTGTTCTAGGATCACTTCTTGATCATAGATTCTCGACCGTGCTTTGCTTTCTCTTCTCGCTCTCTTTTGCGTATGTTAGCCACCATTTATGCTAGTCGCTTGGTGCAGCTCCACCTCATACCTTTACCTCACCCATAAGCTTAAACAGTCTTGATCGCGAGGGTGCGAGATTGCTGAGTCCCCGTGGCTCACAGATACTTCCAAAACCAGCTTGCAGGTGCCGATGAGACCGTGCAGTTGACGCAACCAAGCTCAGGAGGAGCTCGATGAAGATCTTGTCCTTTGTGGTGTTTCGTTCTAGTTGATCAGTAGTGGAGCCCAGTTGGGGTCGATCGGGGACCTTTGTCGCATTTGGGGTTCTTCTTTTATTTTGGCTCCGTAGTCGGGCCCTGATTGTATTTGGTTGTTGTAATGATTTATTCATGTAATTGTGTGAAGTGGCGATTGTAAGCCAACTATGTAATCTCTTTCCCTTATTATATTACATGGGTTGTGTGAAGATTACCTCACTTGCGACATATGCCTTCAATGCGATTATGCCTCTAAGTCGTGCCTCGACACGTGGGAGATATAGTCGCATCGAGGGTGTTACAACAGTGCCTTGTTGAGCTTGTATACCATGTCAGGATGCTTTGGATCTTCAAAGCCAGGCGGTTGTGCAACATACACTTCTTCTTCAATCTTGCCATTGAGAAAGGCGCTCTTCACATCCATTTGATATAGAAGTATGTTGTGATGATTGGCATAGGCCAGCAGTATGCGTATGGCTTCAAGTCTAGCCACAGGAGCAAATGTTTCATCGAAGTCAATGCCTTCCACTTGAGTATATCCTTGAGCAACGAGACGAGCTTTGTTTCTGACAACTTGACCATGCTCATCTTGCTTGTTGCGGTATATTCATTTGGTGCCTATTATGTTGTGCTTCTGAGGATCAGGACGCTTAACCAGTTCCCATACATTATTCAGCTCAAACTGTTGAAGCTCTTCTTGCATAGCTTGAATCCATTCAGGTTCCATGAAGGCTTCTTCCACTTTCTTGGGTTCTGTTATTGAGACGAATGCGAAGTGCCCACAGAAATTTGCAAGCTGAGTTGCCCTTGATCGAGTGAGCGGACCGAGTGCATTGATGCTGTCAATTATTCTCTCAATCTGCACTTCATTTGCAACATGAGGATGTACAGGACGAAGGTTTTGCTCTTGCTGATCATTGTCATTGTTAGTGGGATTGTCTTCAGGCTGAGCATTGTCTTCAGGTTGGTCAGGTGCGGAGATGATAAGCTCCTCTTCAGGTTGAGCCTCAGAAGGTATGATTTCTCCAGTTCCCATTAGCTTGATTGATTCGCTGGATGGAACTTCATCTAGCACATTTGGGAGGTGCTCTCTTTGTGAACCGTTAGTCTCATCAAACCGCACATCCACTGTTTCAACCACTTTATAATGAAAGAGATTGAAGACTCTGTAGGAGTGCGAATCCTTTCCATATCCAAGCATAAAACCCTCATGTGCTTTTGGTGCAAATTTTGAAGTGTGATGTGGATCCTTGATCCAGCACCTGGCACCAAATACTCTGAAGTAACTGACATTTGGCTTCTTGCCAGTAAGGAGCTCATAAGATGTCTTGTTTAGAAGCTTGTGAAGATAAACACGATTGATTGTATGGCATGCAGTATCAATGGCTTCAGTCCAGAATTTTCTTGGAGTCTTGTATTCATCTAGCATCGTTCTGGCCATCTCAATGAGTGTTCTGTTCTTGCGTTCGACGACGCCATTCTGCTATGGCGTGTACGGGGCTGAGAATTCATGTGTGATGCCCAAGGTATCAAGATATGTATCAAGGACAGTGTTCTTGAATTCAGTGCCATTGTCACTTCTGATGTGCTTTATCTTGGCGCCATAGTTGTTCATTGCTCGATTGGCGAAGCGTCTGAAGACATCCTGCACTTCAGTCTTGTAGAGGATTATGTGCACCCAAGTATATCTAGAATAATCATCAACAATAACAAAGCCATAGAGGCAAGCAGTAGTAGTAAGAGTTGAGTAATGAGTGGGACCGAAAAGATCCATGTGGAGCAGTTCGAAGGGTCGAGTGGTTGTCATGATTGTCTTCGAGGGATGTTTGGCCCTCGTCATCTTCCCTGCTTCACAGGCACCGCACAAGTGATCTTTCTTGAACTTGACGCCCTCGATGCCTATGACATGCTTCTTCTTTGCAAGGGTGTGTAGGTTCCTCATGCCAGCATGCCCAAGCCTCCGATGCCAGAGCCAGCATTCTGAAGCTTTTGCTAGAAGACATACGACAAGCTGTGGTCCTGCCGAAAAATCTACCACGTACAAATCATCTTTCCGATACCCTTCAAACACTAGAGACTTGTCAGATTCCATTAGAACAAGGCAATGATATTTTCCAAATATTACGATCATGTTCAAATCGCAAAGCATTGAGACAGACATTAAGTTGAAGCCAAGGGATTCAACAAGCATGACTTTATCCATGTGTTGATCCTTTGAGATTGCAACTCTACCTAGACCCAATACCTTACTTTTACCAGTGTCAGCAAATGTGATGTGACTCTTGTCGGATGGACGTAAGGTTGAGTCCATAAGAAGGCTTCTTTTGCCAGTCATCTGGTTGGTACACCCACTATCAATAATCCATTCTGAAGACGCTGGTGTCGTATCCTACAGTGCAGTTAGGGGGATAGGCTTCACGAAGAGAATTGTGAAGCAAAAACATTTGACGAACCAGTGGGTTATGAAAGCTTAGATCCAGATTAGGACTAATAGGAAGAGTAGCAAGCGATTCAGAAACGAAGTACATAGTAAGGCCATTCGGGCATTTGATCTTGCGCCCTACAAGATGTTTAAGGTCCCCAGCAATAGCGTCAGACGATTTTGGTTTTCTGCTGAAGACCTTTCCCTACAAAATAGAGTTAAGCTTCCTTAGCCACCCACATCTTCAAGGGTGGCTTAGAAGCAATAAGTCTAAGTGCAGCATCTGAGAACTTTGGCTTTGGAGCCCTAGCAAAAAGTCTTGCAGGCGGACAATAGTACTCATAAGAATAAGCAGAATAGTTCTTGGTCTTATGAACATGGCGGTTCGATGAACCGTGCTCATATTCATAGGCCTGAGTATGTTTTCCCTGCAAAACATTTGCGTTAGTGCGACTCAGGTGAGTCCTCTATCTGTATGAAGCCTTTGGGCCGTATGAAGCCTGGGGTCTGGGGTTAGTCTTCTTCATCTGTGGTGTCATGATGACAGTCATAGGAAGATTTTCCAAACACCTTTTGGGCACCCAGATCTTCTTCATAGGCGGTCCATTCCTGCAGTTAGTATCAATGTACCTGGCAAACACTTCACCATTCTGATTCTTAAACAGTTTATAGTTTGCATCAAAGGATTCATCAATGACAATGGGGTTAGCACAAGTGAAGCCAGATAGATTGGATGGATCTGCTGAAGGTTCCTTTGCAGCAACCCATGTGGTTTTGGGGTACTGCTTAGGATTCCAGTAAGAGTCATCAGCATTCATTTTCCTTACGAACCCAACACCCTCTTTTCTCGGGTTTCGGTTCAGAATCTGCCTTTTGAGGACATCACATAGTGTCTGATGCCCTTTAAGGCTTTTGTACATCCATGTTTCAAGCAATGTCTTCAACCTAGCATTCTCATCAGCAATAGCAGTGGTATCCTCAGCAAAGGGGTTAGTTACCACATCAACAGTTGAAGATATTGCAACAGTAGCAGCAGTAGAACATTCAGCAACAGAAGTAGCATTATCACACTCAATGCATTTAAGACATGGTGGTTCAAATCCTTCCTGAGCGGAACTGATCTGTTCGGCGCGAAGTGACTCATTTTCCTTTTGAAGATCTTCATGAGCCGCTCTCAATTTCTCAAGATATTGCTTCCTTTGAAGATAATCATAGGAAAGCTTTTCATGAGTTGTTGAGAGCGTTTCATGACGACTTTCAAGTTCCTCATACTTAACGTGAAGATTTTTTATGTCTTCAATTAAGGACTCAGATCGAGTCATTTCAGCGCCCAACAGATCATCGCTTTTGTCTAACAGTTTTTGAATATGTTCCATGGCTTTCTGTTGTTCAGTTGCAATTTTAGCAAGTGTTTTGTAGCTGGGTCTTGAACCACAATCAGAGTCATCGTCACTAGTTGTTTGATAGTGAGTAGTGCGTGTGTTTACCTTGGCACCGCGTGCCATGAAGCAGTAGGTAGGAGCAGGGTAGTCCTTGTCATTTGCATCGGTGTCGGTGATGAAGTCATTGTCTTCAGTGTTGAAGATGGACTTGGCAACATATTGCAACGCCAGAATCAGACTCCTCCTCAGACTCCACCTCCGCCTCCTCAGAAGCGGACTCCTCCTCAGACATATTTCCTTGCCAACAAACGCATGTGCCTTGCCAGATGAGCTCTTCTTGTGTGATGAAGACTTTGAGGAAGACTTGGAAGAAGACTTTGAGTATTTCTTCTTCTTCTTGTCGTCAGAGTCATATTCCTTGCTCTTCTTCTTCTTCTTGTTCTCATTGTCCCACTGCGGACACTCAGAGATGAAGTGGCCAGTTTTCTTGCACTTGTGGCATGTTTTCTTCTTGTAGTCATGAGCAGAAGCTTCATCATTCCTTGAGCTTGATCATGAAGACTTTCTGAAGCCTTTCTTCTTGGTGAATTTTTGGAACTTCTTCACAAGCATAGCAAGTTCCTTTCCAATGTCTTCAGCATCATCAGAACTGCTGTCAAATTCTTCTTCAGATGAGGAGACAGCTTTTGCCTTCAAGGCACGAGTTCGCCCATAGTTTGGACCCTAGATATCTCTTTTCTCAGAAAGCTGAAACTCATGTGTGTTGAGCCTCTCAAGTATGTCGGACGGATCGAGTGTCTTGAAATCAGGTCGTTCTTGAATCATCAGGGCTAGGGTGTCAAACGGACTATCAAGTGATCTCAGTAGTGTCTTGACGACTTCATGCTTGGTGATCTCAGTAACGCCGAGGGCTTGAAGCTCGTTTGTGATGTCAGTGAGTCGATCAAATGTGAGCTGGACATTCTCATTGTCATTTCGCTTGAAGCGGTTGAAGAGGTTGCGAAGGGCACTGATTCTCTGATCTCTCTGGGTTGAGACGCCTTCGTTGACCTTGGAGAGCCAGTCCCAGACCAGCTTAGATGTTTCCAAAGCACTCACACGGCCATACTGTCCTTTGGTCAGATGACCACAGATGATATTCTTGGCAGTAGAGTCCAGTTGAACGAACTTCTTAACATCAACAGTAGTAACACCTTCTCCAGACTTGGGAACGCCATTCTTGACGACATACCATAGGTCGACGTCAATGGCTTCAAGATGCATGCGCATCTTATTCTTCCAGTAGGGATATTCAGTTCCATCGAAGACGGGGCACGCAACGGAGACTTTAATTATCCCTGCAGTCGACATAGCTAAAACTCCAGGTGGTTAAACTGAATCACACAGAACAAGGGAGCACCTGTTGGGTTTCGTAGTAATTTCAAAAAAATTCCTACGCTCACGCAAGATCATATGATGTATAGCAACGAGAGGGGAGAGTGTTGCCTACGTACCCACGCAGACCGACTGCGGAAGCGTTGACGCAACGTAGAGGAAGTAGTCGTACGTCTTCACGATCCAACCGATCAAGTACCGAAACTACGGCACCTCCGAGTTCGAGCACACGTTCAGCTCGATGACGATCCCCGGACTCCGATCCAGCAAAGTGTCGGGGAAGAGTTCCGTCAGCAAGACGGCGTGGTGACGATCTTGATGCACTACAGCAGCAGGGCTTCGCCTAAACTCCTCTACAGTATTATCGAGGAATATGGTGGCTGGGGGCACCGCACACGGCTAAGGAATAGATCACATGGATCAACTTGTGTGTTCTAGGGTGCCTCTACCTCAGTATATAAAGGACCAAAGGGGCGAGGCTGGCCGGCCACAAGGGGTGCGCCAGGAGAGTCCTACTCCCTCTGGGAGTAGGATTCCCCCCCCCCCAATCCTAGTTGGAATAGGATTCGCGGAGGGGGAAAAGAGAGAGGGGGGGCCGGCCACCTCTCCTAGTCCTAATAGGACTAGGGGAAGGGGGAGGCGCGCAGCCCATGTAGGGCTGCCTATTCTCTTTTCCACTAAGGCCCATCATGGCCCATTTAGCTCCCGGGGGTTCCCGTAACCTTCCCGGTACTCCGGTAAAATCCCGATTTCACCCGGAACACTTCCGATATCCAAACATAGGCTTCCAATATATCAATCTTTACGTCTCGACCATTTCGAGACTCCTAGTCATGTCCGTGATCACATCCGGGACTCCGAACAACCTTCGGTACATCAAAATGCATAAACTCATAATATAACTATCATCGTAACCTTAAGCGTGCGGACCCTACGGGTTCGAGAACAATGTAGACATGAACGAGACACGTCTCCGGTCAATAACCAATAGCGGGACCTGGATGCCCATATTGGCTCCTACATATTCTACAAAGATCTTTATTGGTCAGACCGCATAACAACATACGTTGTTCCCTTTGTCATCGGTATGTTACTTGCCCAAGATTCGATCGTCGGTATTCCTATACCTAGTTCAATCTCGTTACCGGCAAGTCTCTTTACTCGTTCCGTAATACATCATCCCGCAACTAACTCATTTAGTTGCAATGCTTGCAAGGCTTAAGTGATGTGCATTACCGAGAGGGCCCAGAGATACCTCTCCGACAATCGGAGTGACAAATCCTAATCTCGAAATACGCCAACCCAACATCTACCTTTGGAGACACCTGTAATGCTCCTTTATAATCACCCAGTTACGTTGTGACGTTTGGTAGCACCCAAAGTGTTCCTCCGGTAAACGGGAGTTGCATAATCTCATAGTCATAGGAACATGTATAAGTCATGAAGAAAAGCAATAGCAACATACTAAATGATCGGGTGCTAAGCTAATGGAATGGGTCATGTCAATCAGATCATTCAACTAATGATGTGACCCCTTTAATCAAATAACAACTCTTTGTTCATGGTTAGGAAACATAACCATCTTTGATTAACGAGCTAGTCAAGTAGAGGCATACTACTGACACTCTGTTTGTCTATGTATTCACACATGTATTATGTTTCCGGTTAATACAATTCTAGCATGAATAATAAACATTTATCATGATATAAGGAAATAAATAATAACTTTATTATTGCCTCTAGGGCATATTTCCTTCAGTCTCCCACTTGCACTAGAGTCAATAATCTAGTTCACATCGCCATGTGATTTAACAGCAATAATTCACATCGATATGTGATCAACACCCAAAGGGTTTACTAGAGTCAGTAATCTAGTTCACATCACTATGTGATTAACACCCAAAGAGTACTAAGGTGTGATCATGTTTTGCTTGTGAGATAGTTTTAGTCAACGGGTCTGTCACATTCAGATCCGTAAGTATTTTGCGAATTTCTATTTCAACAATGCTCTGCACGGAGCTACTCTAGCTTATTGCTCCCACTTTCAATATGTATCTAGATCGATACTTAGAGTCAACCAGATCTGTGTCAAAACTTGTATCGACATAACTTTTTACAATGAACCTTTTTGTCACCTCCACAATTGAGAAATATCTCCTTATTCCACTAAGGATAATTTTGACCGTTGTCCAGTGATCTACTCTTAGATCACTATTGTACTCCCTTGCTTAACACAGTGTAGAGTATACAATAGATCTGGTACACAGCATGGCATACTTTATAGAACCTATGGCTGAGGCATAGGGAATGACTTTCATTCTATTTCTATCTTCTGCCGTGGTCGGGCTTTGAGTCTTACTCAATTTCACACCTTGCAACACAGGCAAGAACTGACTGTTCCATTTTGAACTACTTCAAAATCTTGTCAAGGTATGTACTCATTGAAAAACTTATCAAGCGTCTTGATCTATCTCTATAGATCTTGATGCTCAATATGTAAGCAGCTTCACCGAGGTCTTTCTTTGAAAAACTTCTTTAAAACACTCCTTTATGCTTTGCAGAATAATTCTACATTATTTCCGATCAACAATATGTCATACACATATACTTATCAGAAATGTTGTAGTGCTCCCACTCACTTTCTTGTAAATACAGGCTTCACCGCAAGTCTGTATAAAACTATATGCTTTGATCAACTTATCAAAGCGTATATTCCAACTCCGAGATGCTTACACCAGTCCATAGATGGATCGCTGGAGTTTGCACATTTCGTTAGCACCTTTAAGATTGACAAAACCTTCTGGTTGTATCATATACAACTCTTCTTTAATAAATCCATTAAGGAATGCAGTTTTGTTTATCCATTTGCCGGATTTCATAAAATGCGGCAATTGCTAACATGATTCGGACAGACTTAAGCATAGATACGAGTGAGAAACTCTCATCGTAGTCAATCACCTTGAACTTGTCGAAAACCTTTTTGCGACAATTCTAACTTTGTAGATAGTAACACTACTATCAGCGTCCGTCTTCCTCTTGAAGATCCATTTATTTTCTATGGCTCGCCGATCATCGGGCAAGTCAACCAAAGTCCATACTTTGTTCTCATACATGGATCCATCTCAGATTTCATGGCCTCAAGCCATTTTGCGGAATCTGGGCTCATCATCGCTTCCTCATAGTTCGTAGGTTCGTCATGGTCTAGTAACATAACTTCCAGAACAAGATTACCGTACCACTCTGGTATGGATCTCACTCTGGTTTACCTACGAGATTCGGTAGTAACTTGATCTGAAGTTACATGATCATCATCATTAGCTTCCTCACTAATTGGTGTAGGTGTCGCAGAAACAGTTTTCTGTGATGTACTACTTTCCAATAAGGGAGCAGGTACAATTACCTCATCAAGTTCTACTTTCCTCCCACTCACATCTTTCGAGAGAAACTCCTTCTCTAGAAAAACTCCGAATTTAGCAACAAAAGTCTTGCCTTCGGATCTGTGATAGAAGGTGTACCCAACTGTCTCCTTTGGGTATCCTATGAAGACATATTTCTCCGATTTGAGTTTGAGCTTATCGAGATGAAACTTTTTCACATAAGCATCACAACTCCAAACTTTAAGAAACGACAGCTTAGGTTTCTTGCCAAACCATAGTTCACACGGTGTCGTCTCAACGGATTTAGATGGTGCCATTTTTAACGTGAATGCAGCTGTCTCTAATGCATAACCCCAAAACGATAGTGGTAGATCGGTATGAGACATCATAGATCGCACCATATCTAATAAAGTACGGTTATGATGTTCGGACACACCATTATGCTGTGGTGTTCCAGGTGGCGTGAGTAGTGAAACTATTTCACATTGTTTTAACTGAAGACCAAACTCGTAACCCAAATATTTGTCTCCGCGATCAGATCGTAGAAACTTTATTTTCTTGTCACGATGATTTTCCATTTCACTCTGAAATTCTTTGAACTTTTCAAATGTTTCAGACTTATGTTTCATCAAGTAGATATACCCATATCTGCTCAAATCATTTGTGAAGTTCAGAAAATAACGATACTTGCCGTGAGCCTTAACACTCATCGGACCGCATACATCAGTATGTATTATTTCCAATAAGTCAGTTGCTCGCTCCGGAGAACGGAGTCTTAGTCATCTTGCCCATGAGGCATGGTTCGCAAGCATCAAGTGATTCATAATCAAGTGATTCCAAAATTCCATCAGCATGGAGTTTTTTCATGTGCTTTACACCAATATGACCTAAACGGCAGTGCCACAAATAAGTTGCACTATCATTATTAACTTTGCATCTTTTGGTTTCAATATTATGATTATGTGTATCACTAAGATCGAGATCCAACAAACTATTTTCATTGGGTGTGTAACCATATAAGGTTTTATTCATGTAAACAGAACAACAATTTATTCTCTTACTTAAATGAATAACCGTATTACAATAAACATGATCAAATCATATTCATGCTCAACGCAAACACCAAATAACACTTATTTAGGTTCAACACTAATCCGAAAGTATAGGGAGTGTGTGATGATGATCATATCAATCTTGGAACCACTTCCAACACACATCGTCACTTCACCCTTAACTAGTCTCTGTTTATTCTGCAACTCCCGTTTCGAGTTACTAATCTTAGCAACTGAACTAGTATCAAATACTAAGGGGTTGCTATAAACACTAGTAAAGTACACATCAATAACATGTATATCAAATATACTTATGTTCACTTCGCCATCCTTCTTATCTGCCAATCACTTGGGGTAGTTCCGCTTCCAGTGACCAGTCCCTTTGCAGTAGAAACACTTAGTCTCAGGCTTAGGACCAGACTTGGGCTTCTTCACTTGAGCAGCAACTTGCTTGCTGTTCTTCTTGAAGTTCCCCTTCTTCCCTCTGCCCTTTTCTTGAAACTAGTGGTCTTGTCTACCATCAACACTTGATGTTTTTCTCGATTTCTACCTTCGTCAATTTCCGCATTACGAAGAGCTTGGGAATCGTTTCCGTTATCCCTTGCATATCATAGTTCATCACGAAGTTCTACTAACTTGGTGATGGTGACTAGAGAATTCTGTCAATCACTATCTTATCTGGAAGATTAACTCCCACTTGATTCAAGCGATTGTAGTACTCAGACAATCTGAGCACATGCTCACTAGTTGAGCGATTCTCCTCCATCTTTTAGCTATAGAACTTGTTGGAGACTTCATATCTCTCAACTCGGGTATTTGCTTGAAATATTAACTTCAACTCCTGGAACATCTCATATGGTCCATGACGTTCAAAACGTCTTTGAAGTCCCGATTCTAAGCCGTTAAGCATGGTGCACTAAACTATCAAGTAGTCATCATATTGAGCTAGCCAAACGTTCATAACGTCTGCATCTGCTCCTGCAATAGGTCTGTCACCTAGCGGTGCATCAAGGACATAATTCTTCTGTGCAGCAATGAGGATAAACCTCAGATCACGGATCCAATCCGCATCATTGCTACTAACATCTTTCAACACAATTTTCTCTAGGAACATATCAAAATAAACATATGAAAGCAACAACGCGAGCTATTGATCTACAACATAATTTGCAAAATACTACCAGGACTAAGTTCATGATAAATTTAAGTTCAATTAATCATATTACTTAAGAACTCCCACTTAGATAGACATCCCTCTAATCCTCTAAGTGATTACGTGATCCAAATCAACTAAACCATGTCCGATCATCACGTGAGATGGAGTAGTTTCATTGGTGAACATCGCTATGTTGATCATATCTACTATATGATTCACGCTCGACCTTTCGGTCTCCGTGTTCCGAGGCCATATCTGCATATGCTAGGCTCGTCAAGTTTAACCTGAGTATTCTGCGTGTGCAAAACTGGCTTGCACCCGTTGTAGATGGACGTAGAGCTTATCACACCCGATCATCACGTGGTGTCTGGGCACGACGAACTTTGGCAACGGTGCATACTCAGGGAGAACACTTCTTGATAATTTAGTGAGAGATCATCTTATAATGCTACCGTCAATCAAAGCAAGATAAGATGCATAAAAGATAAACATCACATGCAATCAAATAAGTGATATGATATGGCCATCATCATCTTGTGCTTGTGATCTCCATCTCCGAAGCACCGTCATGATCACCATCGTCACCGGCGCGACACCTTGATCTCCATCGTAGCATCGTTGTCGTCTCGCCAATCTTATGCTTCCACGACTATCACTACCGTTTAGTAATAAAGTAAAGCATTACATCGCGATTGCATTGCATACAATAAAACGACAACCATAAGGCTCCTGCCAGTTGCCGATAACTCGGTTACAAAACATGATCATCTCATACAATAAAATTCAGCATCATGCCTTGACCATATCACATCACAACATGCCCTGCAAAAACAAGTTAGACGTCCTCTACTTTGTTGTTGCAAGTTTTACGTGGCTGCTACGGGCTTAAGCAAGAACCAATCTCACCTACGCATCAAAACCACAACGATAGTTTGTCAAATAGACTCCGTTTTAACCTTCGCAAGGACCGGGCGTAGCCATACTTGGTTCAACTAAAGTTGGAGAGACAGTCGCCCGCAAGCCACCTATGTGCAAAGCACGTTGGGGGAATCGGTCTCGCGTAAGCGTACGCGTAATGTTGGTCCGGGTCGTCTCGTCCAACAATGCCGCCGAACCAAAGTATGACATGCTGGTAGGCAATATGACTTACATCGCCCACAACTCACTTGTGTTCTACTCGTGCATATAACATCAACATAAATAACCTAGGCTCGGATGCCACTGTTGGGTTTCGTAGTAATTTCAAAAAATTTCCTACGCTCACGCAAGATCATGTGATGTATAGCAACGAGAGGGGAGAGTGTTGTCTACGTACCCACGCAGACCGGCTGCGGAAGCGTTGACACAACATAGAGGAAGTAGTCGTACGTCTTCACGATCCAACCGATCAAGTACCGAAACTACGGCACCTCCGAGTTCGAGCACACGTTCAGCTCGATGACGATCCCCGGACTCCGATCCAGCAAAGTGTCGGGGAAGAGTTCCGTCAGCACGACGGCGTGGTGACGATCTTGATGCACTACAGCAGCAGGGATTCGCCTAAACTCCTCTACAGTATTATCGAGGAATATGGTGGCTGGGGGCACCGCACACGGCTAAGGAATAGATCACGTGGATCAACTTGTGTGTTCTAGGGTGTCTCTACCTCAGTATATAAAGGACCAAAGGGGGGAGGCTGGCCGGCCACAAGGGGTGCGCCAGGAGAGTCCTACTCCCTCTGGGAGTAGGATTCCCCCCCCCCCCCTCAATCCTAGTTGGAATAGGATTCACGAAGGGGGAAAAGAGAGAGAGGGGGCCGGCCACCTCTCCTAGTCCTAATAGGACTAGGGGAAGGGGGAGGCGTGCAGCCCATGTAGGGCTGCCTATTCTCTTTTCCACTAAGGCCCATCATGGCCCATTTAGCTCCCGGGGGTTCCGGTAACCTTCCCGGTACTCCGGTAAAATCCCGATTTCACCCGGAACACTTCCGATATCCAAACATAGGCTTCCAATATATCAATCTTTACGTCTCGACCATTTCGAGACTCCTCGTCATGTCCGTGATCACATCCGGGACTCCGAACAACCTTCGGTACATCAAAATGCATAAACTCATAATATAACTGTCATCGTAACCTTAAGCGTGCGGACCCTACGGGTTCGAGAACAATGTAGACATGACCGAGACACGTCTCCGGTTAATAACCAATAGCGGGACCTGGATGCCCATATTGGCTCCTACATATTCTACGAAGATCTTTATTGGTCAGACCGCATAACAACATACGTTGTTCCCTTTGTCATCGGTATGTTACTTGCCCGAGATTCGATCGTCGGTATTCCTATACCTAGTTCAATCTCGTTACCGGCAAGTCTCTTTACTCGTTCCGTAATACATCATCCCGCAACTAACTCATTTAGTTGCAATGCTTGCAAGGCTTAAGTGATGTGCATTACCGAGAGGGCCCAGAGATACCTCTCCGACAATCGGAGTGACAAATCCTAATCTCGAAATACGCCAACCCAACATCTACCTTTGGAGACACCTGTAATGCTCCTTTATAATCACCCAGTTACGTTGTGACGTTTGGTAGCACCCAAAGTGTTCCTCCGGTAAACGGGAGTTGCATAATCTCATAGTCATAGGAACATGTATAAGTCATGAAGAAAGCAATAGCAACATACTAAATGATCGGGTGCTAAGCTAATGGAATGGGTCATGTCAATCAGATCATTCAACTAATGATGTGACCCCTTTAATCAAATAACAACTCTTTGTTCATGGTTAGGAAACATAACCATCTTTGATTAATGAGCTAGTCAAGTAGAGGCATACTAGTGACACTCTGTTTGTCTATGTATTCACACATGTATTATGTTTCCGGTTAATACAATTCTAGCATGAATAATAAACATTTATCATGATATAAGAAAATAAATAATAACTTTATTATTGCCTCTAGGGCATATTTCCTTCAGCACCTTGCTCTGATACCAATTGAAAGTGCGTTATATCGACTAGAGGGGGGTGAATAGGCGATTTTTATAAAAGTCTTCAAAACGTGGAAGTTTCGAAGACAAACGCTAGAAATAAACCTATTACCATGCAGCGGAAGGTAGATTACACTAGGCAAATCATAGTCAAGTATTCAATGAAGTGAGAGCACAATGACTAATAGCAGCAATGTAGTAAGGATCAGGTAGGAAGATATTATGAAGCCAAACAGAACATGCAGTCACTCAGTGAAGACAAAAGATAGTGCAAACATACAATGACTTCACAAGGAGTAACAGTAAGTAAAGTGAAGGGAAGGATGAAACCAGTGACTCGTTGAAGACAATGATTTGTTGGACCAGTTCCAGTTGCTGTGACAACTGTACGTCTGGTTAGGGCGGCTAGGTATTTAAACCTGAGGACACACAGTCCCGGACACCCAGTCCTGAACACGCAGCTCAGGACACCCAGTCCTCACCGTATTCCCCTTGAGCTAAGGTCACACAGACCTCGCCCAATCACTCTGGTAAGTCTTCAAGGTAGACTCCCAAACCTTCACAGACTTCGTTCACCGGTGATCCACAATGTCTCTTGGATGCTCAGAACGCGACGCCTAACCGGCTGGAGGATTCACAGTCCTCAAGTGTAATAAGTCTTCAGATCACACAGACAAGAAGACTTAAGTGATGCCTAATTCTCTTTTGCTCTGGGTGGTTAGGGCTTTATCCTCGCAAGGAATTCTCTCTCAAAAGCTTCGAGGTGGGTTGCTCTCAAACGACAAAAGCCGTATACTAACTCTGAGCAGCCAACCATTTTTGGTTGTAGGGGGTGGGCTATTTATAGCCACTAGGCAACCCGACCTGATTTGTCCGAAATGACCCTGGGTCACTAAGGAACTGACACGTGTTCCAACGGTCAGATTTCAAACTCACACGGCAACTTTACTTGGGCTACAAGCAAAGCTGACTTGTCCGACTCTGGACAAGATTCGCTCTCATAGTCTTCACTTGAAGACATAGGTTTTGTTTAAGCATCACTTCAGTCATTCTGAATGGTTCTCTTGGACCCCACTTAACAGTACGATGGTTCCTATGACTCAACAAAGGAGAAAAAGAACTACGAAAGATCTAAGTCTTCGAGCTCCATAGGCTTCATGCGATGTCTTCTCTTGTCATAGTCTTCAATGTGAATATCTTCATATACCACCTTTGACATCAATGTCTTCATACATTTTTAGGGGTCATCTCTGGTAGGAAAACCGAATCAATGAGGGACTTCTACCTGTGTTATCCTGCAATTCTCACAAACACATTAGTCCCTCAACTAGGTTTGTCGTCAATACTCCAAAACCAACTAGGGGTGGCACTAGATGCACTTACAGTTATCTTTCCAAGTCTCTTCGAATTATCAGTTTGGTTTGGCCTACTAGATTGATCTTTCTTGCAATGGGAGAAGTGCTTAGCTTTGGGTTCAATCTTGCGGTGTCCTTTCCCGGTGACAGTAACGGCAGCAAGGCACGTATTGTATTGTTGCCATCGAGGATAACAAGATGGGGTTTTCTTCATATTGCATGAGTCTACCCCTCTACATCATGTCATCTTGCTTAAGGTGTTACTCTGTTCTTAACTTAATACTCTAGATGCATGCTGGATAGTGGTCGATGAGTGGAGTAATAGTAGTAGATGCAGGCAGGAGTCGGTCTACTTGTCTCGGACGTGATGCCTATATACATGATCATACCTAGATATTCTCATAACTATGCTCAGTTCTGTCAATTGCTCAACAATAATTTGTTCACCCACCGTAGAATACTTATGCTCTCGAGAGAAGCCACTAGTTAAACCTACGGCCCCCGGGTCTATCTTTATCATATTAATCTCCTACTACTTAGTTATTCCATTTGCTATTTACTTTGCCTTTATTTTACTTTGCACTTTATCATAAAAATACCAAAAATATTATCTTATCATATCTATCAGATCTCACTCTCGTAAGTGGCCCTATAGGGATTGACAACCCCTATTTGTGTTGGTTGTGAGGATTTATTTGTTTTGTGTAGGTACAGGGGACTCGCGAGTAGCCTCCTACTGGATTGATACCTTGGTTCTCAAAAATTGAGGGAAATACTTACGCTACTTTGTTGCATCATCCCTTCCTCTTCGGGGAAAACCAACGCAGTGCTCAAGAGGTAGCAGCTGTCGGTGTCAAAACCGGCGAATCTCGGGTAGGGGCTCCCGAACTGTGCATCTAGGATCGATGGTAACAGGAGACGGGGGACACGGTGTTTACCCAGGTTCGGGCCCTCTCTATGGAGGTAATACCCTAAGTCCTGTTTGATTGATCTTGATGAATATGAGTGTTACAAGAGTTGATCTACCACGAGATCGTAATGGCTAAACCCTAGAAGTCTAACATGTATGACTATGGTAATGCATATCCTTTCCGGACTAACCCCTCCGGTTTATATAGACACCGGGGGGATCTAGGGTTTACATAGAGTCGGTTACATAAGAAGGAATCTTCATAATCGGTTGCCAAGCTTGCCTTCCACGCCAAGGAGAGTCCAATCCGGACACGTGTACAGTCTTTGGCCTTCATGTCTTCACAACCCATTAGTCCGGCCCATGGATAACAGGTCGGACGTCCGAGGACCCCTTAGTCCAGGACTCCCTTAGTAACCCCTGAACCTGGCTTCAATGACAAGGAGTCCGGCGCGCAAATTTTCCTCGGCATTGCAAGGCGGGTTCCCTTCTATCCGAACTTCAAGATAGTCTTCGGATGCGATGATAGTATCCGGACCTGTCACACACACCATACATAACCGCAGAGAGAATATATATTTTTACACGAGTCTAATCTCCTGATGACCTCACATCTGTTCGGTCATAATTTCGAACCGTTTTTCGCCTGCCGCTCCATGTTTCGAGACGCGGTTGCCATTGGCACGTCTTCTCGAAGCAGAGATCGTGTCCCCTTATTACAAGATTCTCATCAATACGGGCGTGGGCGACCCAACCGTGCCGTTTGCACGGCCCTTGGGAATAGGCGAGTTTAAGGTGAGTGGGGAGACGCTTGATATTCATGGCCTTTATAAGGGGATAAGGATTCCCTTTCTTTACCCACACCCTTGCTCCTCCTTAGTCCTTCCGTCCCTGAGCTCCAGCGCCCAAGCTTTTAGCTTTTCCCTCGTCCGAGAAAGCACTCCAAAGATGTCCGGTTCCGGAGCTGGGGGCAAGTGGATGGCCTCCTCCGTCAAGAAGAGGGATATCAAGGCGCTCCGGGAGGCCGGATATCTGGCCAAGGAGATCGCTCACAGACTCCCGGCCAAGGGACAGATCGTCCCTACTCTAGAGCCCCACGAGAGGGTTGCGTTCCTCACACATTTCGTTCGCGGGCTGGGCTTCCCTCTTCACCCCTTCGTCCGTGGACTGATGTTTTACTACGGGCTAGACTTCCATGACCTAGCCCCCAACTTCATCCTCAACATCACGGCATTCATTCTCGTGTGCGAGGCCTTTCTCTGCATCCCGCCTCATTTCGGCCTATGGCTGAAGACCTTCAATGTGAAGCCGAAGGTGGTGAGCGGTCAACAAGCAGAGTGCGGAGGCGCCATGGTAGGCAAGATGCCCAACGTTACCTGGCCCGAAGGCTCATTTGCAGAGACGGTGAAAGGATGGCAGTCAGGGTGGTTCTATATCACCGAGCCGCGTGACGCCAACTGGGTAGCGGCCCCCGAATTCCGATCCGGAATCCCGATGTGGCTCACCTCCTGGCAAGAGAGGGGCCTAACCCGGGGTCCCTCGGATGAGCTGACTGGGCTCCAGACGTGCGTCTAGAACATGATAGATAGGAAGATCAAGCTTGTCAACATGGTCCAGGTCATGCTCATTCGTCGGGTCCTTCCGTGCCAATGTCGGACTTGCTATATGTGGGAGTATGATCTGGCCAAGCACTAGACGCTACTAGAGCTCTTCGGCACGACGCACGAAGAAATCTGGAAAGTGCTCTTCAAGGCCGGCGAGATGCCACCACCCACGACCGAAGATCGCGGGCTTAGCTTAAAACGCCAGGCTAACCCGGTAAGCTCTTTTAATGTTTTCAAGGCATACCCTTTACTAGCATATTTTGAGAAAAAGCCTAAGCTTTCCTACCCGTGTTTTCAGGCCTGGATCAAGATAGCGGAGGGGATTAACTGTTCGGCTCCGCTGCCCGAAGACCAAGAATTCCCATTATTGATGAAAATGCTTTTTCCAGCACCTTATGAGGTGCCAAAGAAGACGTCCAAGAAAGCGGCCAAAGGGGCCAAGAAGGGCCCTCGCCAAAAAGGCGCTCCGGACGTGATGTCCGAAGACGAGACTTCCTCTTTGTCCGCTGACGATGACGACGAAGAGTAAGAGGAAAGCGACTCCCCACCTGAAGTGGGGAGGAAGAAGAGAGCGGCCCCCGCCGATCCAGGGGCGAAAGCGCCTAAGAGGGTTAGAGGCTCCCTCGCGGATAACTCCGTGTGGGATGTTGATAGCACTCCGGAGAGACCTCGCAGGACCAAGCCTCGGGCCGCCTCGTAAGTACCAGAATCCAAAAACGTCTGGCCTTCCCGGTTCGTAATATTGATATACCTTAAACCTTGTCAGTCCACCATGCGATGGCTCCCCGCGATCCTCGACAAAGGGGTCGCTAGACTCAAAGGAGATGGCTAGCATGTCTCTGCCACCTGCTCATTCCGTCTCTCCCAAGGGTGACGACGAGGTGGTATCGCAAAAGACCTTCCCCGGCCGGGGGGGGGCTTCCGAAGATCATCAGGGTGGCGCTCCAGGACGATTCCTCAGTCGCCGGACACATGGGGGGAAAAGGCCCTATGGGGACTGGTGACGGGGGCCGAGTTCCCTTCGGACCTGAGCCGGATACCATTCCGGAGATCCACGCGGCTCCGGAGTCCAGCGAACGGCATTCACCAAAAGGGGGGAATGTGCCTGTTCCGCCGGTGACCTCTATCCAACCAGAGGCACAGGATAATCTACTGGAGGTGCTACGAGGCGCATGTATTGTGGATGAACACCGCGCCCTTATGTGCACGGTAATAGAGAAGGTTCAGTTCGTAAAAAACAGACTGACCGAAGCCTGCACTAGCCTTCTATCAGGCTTTGAGGTAAGTAATGCGTTTGTAGAAAGAATATCACAATATAGACAGTAGCCCCTGATGCTCTGATCGGTGTTCGGAAAGAAAAGGCCGAACAGAGGATCGAGAAGAAATATCTCAGGAGTCTAACATAAGTTGTCTATGTGAATAAGCAGGTATCTTTGCAGGCTGCCACCGCTCATGTTGCGGAGGTCTCCGGACTGAATCAGAAACTGGAGCGGGCCGAGGAAGAGCTCGGCCTCGTGAAGAAGCAGCTGGAGGATAGCCAAGGTATGCAGTAACCCGTGGGTACATTTTAAGAAAAAATGAATAGTCCGTCCGGACTAAGGTGTCATAAACTTTATTAGGGGCCACGACCGAGGTGGCAACCCTCAAGAAGGTGTTAGCCGAGGCCGAGTACAAAGCGTCCAAGGAACGTGTCGTGCGCGAGAAGCACGAGGCCCAAGTTGGTGAGGCGCAGCAACAGCTCCAGGGCACGATCGAGAGATTTGAGTCCTTGGAGCACGATTGTAAGGCGCAAGAGCCTGAACTGGCGAAGGCCCGCTAGAGCGCACAGGATGCACGAGCCGAAGCCCAGAACACCCTCCAGGAAATTCAGGCAGCCAAGGAGATTGCGGCGGGTAATTCTTTCACCATGCAAAGCAAGTATGTAGAAGAAACGTTCCTTGTACTTATTCGAATTTGGGTTTTCTCAAGGGGTGTTTACGGACCTGCCATGCAGTATATCAGATGTTGCCGAGCATTATAGAGCCGAAGAAGGGATGTCTACGGAGAAGCTATTCTAGTCCCAATATCTTGAACCCGAACATCTGTTGCCCTTCAGCGACCAGCAGAAACAGTTGGTCGAGCTGCACAGGTCGGCAGAGCTAGCCATGAAGGACCTGATAGTCCGGCTGTGGCCTGCCGAGCCTATACCTAGCAGCTACTTCGGACTTGCTAAGCGGCTTGTAAGTGCCTGTCCGCGGCTCGAAGCCGTGAAGCGATCGGTCTGTATTGAAGGTGCACGTATGGCATTTGCCCGCGTCAAGACACATTGGGCAAAGCTGGATGCCAAGAAGCTGATGACCGAGGGGCCGCCGGAGGGCAAGGAGCATCGTCGACCTGAGCTCTATTTTGATGGCGTCCTGGAGGGGTCCCGCCTTGTGGCAGAGCAATGTTCGAAGGATGTCATATTCCCATGAGAACATTTGTATTATCATGTCCTGTAATATGGAACAATTATGTTATGTATTATAATGCTTGCGATTTACATTTTACCTCATGTGCTACCGTTTATGAAATCTAAGGGTTGACCAGTCATCGGCTTCTGCCCCCACGTAGATAGTATGGGGGTGTTCGGGATAAATCTAAACACTCTTTACTCCACATTCTGGTCCTTAAAGGAGGTGTTTAGCACAACGAACAAGGCAATCAGACTATGCGGCCTTTACCACCCTCACTTAGCCATAGGAGTTTGACAATTGAGAAAGTTGACGAAGCCCCTGTTATTCGGAAGGCCAAACTAGGGGCGTTATACACGCCTAATCGGAGCAACCGATTCTTCGCAAGAAGCGGAAAAAATCTCTAACGATTTGCAACCTCTCGAATAGCTGACCAGCTCTCGCCGCATCATGACAGTCAGTTTTCGGCTTTCTCTACTGAGGTGCTCGTCCGGAAGAACCGGGACACAATCGCAGTAGTTCTCCCTTTACTACCCTAGCCGATATAGCGGAACGTAAGGTAGTAAGCACAGGAGTCGGGCAACCCAACTATTGACCAAAGACATGATTCGGAGCCGATGCATATAATGCTATAAGTTCGGGGTGTCGAACTGTACTGGAAACGTGTTTGGACTTTTATTGCCGTAATGCGGGGTGTAATGAAGCCCCTGGCGCAGTAATACGTGCCATGGTGTACGTGTGCAATAAGTAATATATATACCAAGGTGAAGAAACGGGAAAATTAAGTAATAAGCTGACGCCACCATTTATTCACCATTGTGATGTAATTAGTACGTCGAAGCGTACTGTGTGCAAGTAATGTGATAAGCAAGTAAGGCTATTTAACATGCCCCAACCAAGGGCGAGCTGCGTGCGGGTACGTAAAACAAGTATGGCAATCATTTAATAGAGACCACCTGGGGATTCCCTTGTATGCCAGAGCTCCTTGCATCCTTGGTGTGTTCTGCAAACGGGCCGTCCGCATAGACCTCGAAAAGAGAAAAAAAACGGTAATAAAAAGAAAAAAATAAAGGCGTGCGAATCCCAGGGCCGGTCAAGCCGCACTGTGGATCACGAACGAGTTATGCCTCCGTCAGTACCCATGGGGTTTTGAGTGTGTACTTATGTACGCGCGGTACGGATGCCATTTCCTCATCGGGGCTGGGACGGAGGCCGAATTTACTAATTCAGCTCTTGACGAACCGAGCTGCCCTATTGCAGTGTAGTCCGGACCTTCTTAACGATGTCCAGGGGCTCGGCGGCCGGATTATGGTGCCGCTTGAGAAGGCCGCTCTGTACTTCTGCTGCTAGGGCTGTGGTATGCTCCTCTGTACAGAGGAAACGTTTCGTGTTTCCATTTACTGTAATGACACCGCGTGGACCGGGCATCTTGAGCTTGAGATAAGCATAGTGTGGCACCGCATTGAATCTAGGAAATGCGGTTCGTCCGAGCAGTGCGTGGTAGCCGCTGCGGAAGGGGACAATATCGAAGATTAGCTCTTCGCTTTGGAAGTTATCTAGGGAACCGAAGACCACCTCCAGCGTGATTGAGCCCGTACAACGGGCCTCTACGCCTGGTATGACTCCTTTAAAGGTAGTTGTCGCGGGCTTGATTCGTGAGGGGTTAATGCCCATTTTGCGTACTGTATCCTGATAGAGCATGTTGAGGCTGCTACCACCGCCCATTAGGACTCGTGTCATGTGAAATCCGTCGATGATTGGGTCAAGTACCAATGCGGCCGAACCGCCGTGACGGATGCTAGTTGGATGATCACGACGATCAAAGGTGATCGGGAATGACGACCATGGGTTGAATTTTGGGGCGACTGGCTCTACCGCATAAACGTCCCTGAGTGTGCGCTTGCGCTCCGTTTTGGGGATGTGTGTAGCATATATCATATTCACCGTTTTGACTTGAGGCGGGGATTTCTTCTGCCCCCCAATGTTCGGCTGCCGGGGTTCCTCGTGATCGTCCTTGCTCTGTGATTCCCCTTCCTTGTTCCCGCTATTTACCTTGATGGCTTGCTTAAAGACCCGGCAATCTCTGTTAGTATGGTTGGTCGGTTTTCTGGGGTGCCATGTATCTGGCACGGACGATCGAGTATGCGGTCCAAGCTAGATGGTCCTCCGCCATTCCTTTTATAGGGCTTCTTTCGCTGGCCAAATTTGGAGCCGCTGAATCCGGCATGAACTATGGTGTCATCGGTGTTATCGCCATTGCTTCGGCATTTGTGTCTGTTGCGCCGGAGCTTGCTGGTGCTATTTTTAGCCTCGGAGGGGCCTGCTTTGTTGGCTGTGTTTGTACTGTGAGCCAGCCAACTATCCTCTCCCACGCAAAAGCGGGTCATAAGTGTCGTGAGGGCTGCCATGGACTTCGACTTTTCTTGGCCAAGGTGGTGGGCTAGCCATTCGTCATGGATGCTGTGTTTAAAGGCCGCTAGGGCTTCCGCAACCGGACAATCAACAATCTGGTTCTTTTTGGTTAGGAACCTAGTCCAAAATTTTCTGGCTGATTCTCCAGGTTGTTGAACTATGTGTCTTAGGTCATCGGCATCGGGTGGTCGGACATATGTACCTTGGAAGTTGTCGAGGAAGGCTTCTTCCAAGTCCTCCCAGCTGCCGATGGAATTTTCAGGCAGGCTATTCATCCAGTGTCGAGCTGATCCTTTAAGCTTTAATGGGAGGTATTTGATAGCGTGGAGGTCATCTCCTCGGGCCATGTGGATGTGGAGAATAAAATCTTCGATTCACACTGCAGGATCGGTTGTTTCGTCATATGGTTCAATATTGACGGGCTTGAACCCCTCGGGGAATTCGTGATCCAGCACCTCATCTCTGAAGCAGAGAGGGTGTGCGGAGCCTCTATAGCGGGCCGTGTCACGGCGCACCTCTGATGAAGTCCGTCTGCGGTTATCGGCCCGGGTGTAATTAGGTTTGTCACGTCCGAGTAGGTGGCTGTCATCCCGAGTGGGGAAGCGTCCTCGTGATCCGTAAATTGATCTGGTGTGTCCTGCCCTACTGTCCTTATTTTTGTGAGGCGATGGGGCCGCTTGTTGTTCGGCCTGAGTTGCCGTTTTATCTCGGCCAGGGGGTGGTCGGTCTGCCGCACTATCCCGACCGCATGGTGGTCGTTCCGCATTACGCGAGGGGAGTATGGGATTTGGTGCCTCCTCATCGAACCGAGGTAGCAGTCTGCGCTTTGGGTAACTCTTGGCTGGGCGCTTGAGGCCGTTTTCTTTGTCTGCCAGGACATCGGTCCATCTGTCAATGAGTAGGTCTTGATCGACTTGGAGCTGCTGCTGCTTTTTCTTTAGGCTTCTTGCAGTAGCTATTAGCTGGCGCTTGAAGCGCTCCTGCTCTAGGGGTGCCTCAGGCACGATAAAATCCTTGCTGCCGAGGCTCTCCTCATCCTCTGAGGGTGGACGATAACTATAGTCATCTGGGTCGCTCGGCATGTCCTGTTTATCAGGGCTGCTCATTGTCCTGTTCCTCCTGTTCGGATGCTGCTCCAACAGGGTCTTTGTTGTTTTCGGCGTTGTCCGGAGTGCTATTTTCTCTGGTGCCAGTGTTGCCATCTTTTGAGCAACGTGGCTTAGAGCGGCGTTTAGGGCGCCGGCACTTAGACTGTGTCTCAGAAGGTTTATTCACATCTGGGTCTTCTTTGTCATTGCCGCTAGATTCTTTAGGTGTATCAACCATGTACACATCATATGAAGAGGTGGCCCTCCAACGTCCTGTGAATTGCGGGTCTTGGCCTTGCTCCTTATCAGCATCGTCGTCTATACCGTCGATGTCTTCGGAGTCATAATCCAGCACGTCAGTTAAGTCCTCAACGGTAGCTATGAAGTGGGTGGCGGGTGGGAAGAAAAAATTCTCTGTCGTCAGCCCCTAGTTCGAGCCGGATATAGTTCGGCTGCGAGTCTCCCGTGAATGATAGGTTCTTTAAAGAGTTTAGCACATCGCCCAAAGGTGAGTGCTGAAAAACGTTTGCGGCGCTGAATTCGAAGATCGATAACCGATCTAGCTCGGTGTCCGCAAGCGTACATGGTCCGAAACTTATAGCCGGAGACGAGTCCGGAGTTCCGTTGGCGCAAATATTGTAGGGTGTCGAGTCTACGTGCGGCTCTAACGCCGCGAACTCTATGGCCTCGAATGGCATGATCTTCTCTGGTTCTAAGGCCATGGCAGCAACAGGAGCCATCTCTTGAATCTGGTCTGATGACAGATTTGAGTCATGTTCATCGGGGCGAGGGGGAGCGATCGCTACGGTCTCAAATCCATTGAAGATCAAGTCTCCACAGATATCCGCGACATAGTTCAAGCTTCCAAATCTGACCTGAGGGCCAGGGGCGTAGCTATCAATCTGCTCTAGATGGCCAAGCGAGTTGGCCCGCAGTATGAAGTCGCCGAATACGAAAATCTGTCAGGGGAGGAAGGCTTCTCCTTGGACAGCGTCACTATAGACGATCAGAGGGGCCATCGAACCTCTCGTTGACGGCACATTGGAACTTTCAATGAAAGCACCAATGTCGGTGTCAAAACCGGAGGATCTCGGGTAGGGGGTCCCGAACTGTGCGTCTAGGATCGATGGTAACAGGAGACGGGGGACACGGTGTTTACCCAGGTTCGGGCCCTCTCTATGGAGGTAATACCCTACGTCCTGCTTGATTGATCTTGATGAATATGAGTGTTAGAAGAGTTGATCTACCACGAGATCGTAATGACTAAACCCTAGAAGTCTAACATGTATGACTATGGTAATTAATGCATATCCTTTCCGGACTAACCCCTCCGGTTTATATAGACACCGGGGGGATCTAGGGTTTACATAGAGTCGGTTACATAAGAAGGAATCTTCATAATCAGTCGCCAAGCTTGCCTTCCACGCCAAGGAGAGTCCAATCCGGACACAGGTACAGTCTTTGGCCTTCATGTCTTCACAACCCATTAGTCTGGCCCATGGATAACAGGCCGGATGCCCGAGGACCCCTTAGTCCAGGACTTCCTCAGTGGCCAGGGTGGTGGAGTGGCGGCGAAGGCAAGAGAGAAAGAAAGGAGAGAAATGGGAAGGGTGGAGTCGCAGGGCCCGGGGAGGGTTTTGGATGGGCATCGGGTGTTGGATTCCAACGTTTCGCGTATCCGGACTCCCGTAAAGCTCTCCTACTTTTGTCTTTGATTCGCGGGAGAAATCACGTCTGGACCGTCCCACGGACCGATACAGGCCCTTGTTGGATAGCTTCTGTGGTCCAGATAGCGCTGTACGTACGGATGCAGGCGATTTACGGATCTGCCTTGGAGATGCCCTTAGCCCATGTAAAATTAAGGTGCTGGTGAAAATAAATTGGGTTTTTCTTAAGCATTTGTGCTTATTGTTATAGCACCGATGTCTATGGTTCCTCTGATATGGAAATAGGCACCGTTGTTAAACAAAACTTAGTTTTTTATTTTTACAAGTGAAGGAAATATGCCCTAGAGGCAATAATAAAGTTGTTATTTATATTTCCTTATATCATGATAAATGTTTATTATTCATGCTAGAATTGTATTAACCGGAAACTTAGTACATGTGTGAATACATAGACAAACAGAGTGTCACTAGTTTGCCTGTATTTGACTAGCTCGTTGAATCAATGATAGTTATGTTTCCTAACCATAGACATGAGTTGTCATTTGATTAACGGGATCACATCACTAGAGAATGATGTGATTGACTTGACCCATCCGTTAGCTTAGCACGATGATCGTTTAGTTTGTTGCTACTGCTTTCTCCATAACTTATACATGTTCCTATGACTATGAGATCATGCAACTCCCGAATACCGGAGGAACACTTTGTGTGCTACCAAACGTCACAACGTAACTGGGTGATTATAAAGGTGCTCTACAGGTGTCTCCGATGGTGTTTTTTGAGTTGGCATAGATCGAGATTAGGATTTTTCACTCCGATTGTCGGAGAGGTATCTCTGGGCCCTCTCGGTAATGTACATCACTATAAGCCTTGCAAGCAATGTAGCTAATGAGTTAGTTATGGGATGTAGCATTACGGAACGAGTAAAGAGACTTGCCGGTAACGAGATTGAACTAGGTATTGAGATAATGATGATCGAATCTCGGGCAAGTAACATACCGATGACAAAGGGAACAACGTATATCGTTATGCGGGTTGACCGATAAAGATCTTTGCAGAATATGTGGGAGCCAATATGAACATTCAGGTTCCGCTATTGGTTATTGACCGGAGACGTATCTCGGTCATGTCTACATAGTTCTCGAACCCGTAGGGTCCGCACACTTAACGTTAGGTGACGATCGGTATTACAAGTTTATGTATTTTGAGTTACCGAAGGTAGTTCGGAGTCCCGGATGTGATCACGGACATGATGAGGAGTCTCGAAATGGTTGAGACATAAAGATTGATATATTGGATGGCTATATTCGGACACGGAAGTGTTCCGGGTGATTTCGGAGAAAATCGGAGTACCGGAGGGTTACTGGACCCCCCCCCCCGGGGAGAACTAATGGGCCACATGGGCCTTAGTAGAGAGAGAGGGCCGGCAAGGGCAGGCCGCGCGCCCCCTCCCCCTCTGGTCCGAATTGGACTAGGGAGGGGGGCACCCTCCTTTCCTTCTCCCTCTCCTCCTTCCTTTCCCCCTCCTAGTAGGAGTAGGAAAGGGAGTCCTACTCCTCCTAGGAGGAGGAGGACTCCTCTCCTGGCGCGCCCCAAGGGCCGACCGGCCTCCTCTCTTGCTCCTTTATATACGGGGGCAGGGGGCACCCTAGAACACACAAGTTGATTGTTTCCAGCTGTGTGCGATGCCCCCCTCCACCATAATCCACCTCGGTCATATCGTAGCAGTGCTTAGGTGAAGCTCTGTTCCGGTAGCATCATCATCACTGTCATCACGCCGTCGTGCTGACGAAGCTCTCCCTCGACACTCTGCTGGATCGTGAGTTCGTGGGACGTCACCGAACTGAACGTGTGAAGATCGAGGAGGTGTCGTACTTTTGGTACTAGGATCGGTCGATCGTGAAGACGTATGACTACATCAACCGCATTGTCATAACGCTTTCACTTACGGTCTATGAGGGTACGTAGATGAAACTCTCCCCTCTCGTTGCTATGCATCACCATGATCTTGCGTGTGCGTAGGAAATTTTTGAAATTACTGCGTTTTCCAACGAAAGTCCCTTAACTTATACATCTTCATTTCAAAATAAGTGTTGCTAATTTAGTACATTTTTATGATGCTTATTTTGAGACGAAAGGAGTACATGGTTTTACGCCGATGGAAAGTCAAAACTTGAGTAACCTTATATTCAACACATTTGTTGTTGGCCTATTGCTTCCTTAAGAAAGGAAAAAAAATCTTAGTCGAGGTTTTTCCTTCGACTAAACATAGTTGAGAGTAGAACACACATTGTTCGACTATGGCCATGGAAGCACCGCACATCGGAGTAGGGCAACTTCAGTGGGCTGACACAAACGGACAAGGGTTTGTCTGTTTGTCGTCCATTTAGGTCGACAGTAAGCGTGTTGTCCTCATGCGTCTGACCAGTGCGCCCAACCGACCGATGTGTTTTTCACGTCCAAAGCCAATTTAATCTAAAAAAGGCTAGCACCTAGAGTTCATGCCAGAGTCTACAGTTCATGGAGGCGCCCATGCCAGCGGTCGACACATGCCAGCGGTCGGCATACATGCTAGCCTATAAAAACACAACAATTCATGTCGGCACAATTGCTAGCTACGACACACTTGCTAGCACACAAAGATGGCGGTAGTTCAACCATGCCATACATCTCAGTCGTGGTCATGTCGGCATACAAAAAAGATGGCGCTCTCGGCCATAGATAAACCATCTTGCTCGAGCATCTCCTTTCGCATCTTCTCGAACCAAGGCCTTTTTCTAAAGACACCTTGCTCAAGCCCACCGTGATGATCTCCACCTCCTTCACATGCAAGAGAGCGCCACCTCTTTTGCTTTGGTCCTTGACGAAAAAGGGTTCCCCCCCTCTTTGTATTACAAAACAACCACCGATACATCCAACGATAGGTGCTGGGGTCGCAGCACAAACAAGCCAAAAGAAAAACAAAGAAAAAAGTAAGAGAAACAAATGCCAACAATGACAGATCAACAAAACGAAGATGACCGGCGACCGTTGCACCCTCCGGAGAAGTACCACCATGTTCCCAGCATTCTGAAGCGCCGCGTACCAAGCAACACCTTCAAGGAGGCGACGACGACGCCGCTGTTGCCCGGACTAGTCCCAGGGTTTCCCCTGATATGCGGGGGGCAGTGGAGGGAGGGGTGTACCCGACACCCTTCAGGAAGGTCCGGCGGCACCCACAGGCGTCGCCACGCCGGGGCCGGACGAGCCGCTAGAGATTTCTTCCAACCCAAACCCCCACCACCACCCAGACGAATCATAGTGCATCGCCCATCACGCCGCCCACCAACATGTGCCACCACGGTCACCGAATCAACTTCACCGTCTCCCTGAGGTCACCGACACGAGACCTGGAGGACAGGAGAAGAGATAATGGCCTCGGGGGCATCCGCAACATCGCCCATGTGAGGGGACAACCACCACCGCCACTGCGGAGCCGACCGGACGCACAGACAAGGGGCCTGCCAGGCGCCGAGGCCCGGCCGGACCCAAAAGGGTCCGGACAGCCCCTGTCGTCACGCTGCAGCTCGCCGGCCGACGAAGCCGGCACCGCCCGCAGACCACCGCCTCTTCGCCACCAACCAGGGAGCAGCGTCGCCGCGCACCGAGTCGCCGGCCCGCCCTAGCCCGAATGGAGCCCAAAAGGGCCCAGATCTGGGCCGCGCGGGCGCCGCCCAGCGGCCAACGGCCGCGCCGCCGCACCAAGGACCACGAAGCTCGCCGGAATCCCGCCGCCGAGCCACACCGCAGCCGGCCGAGCTGCACCGCCGCCATCGGGAGCCCCCCCCCCCATGAGCATGCGGGGAAGGGACAGCCCGCTGCCGCCAGCGTCGCGCGGGCAAGGCCCGGCGGACCCAGCCAACGGCGACGGGGAGGGAGATGGACGGGGAGGGGGCGAAGGAGAGGTAGCAGCAGGGGCCTGCCCGTCGCCCGCCGGGGGGGGCGGGCGGACGGGAACGCGGGGAGGGGGAGGGAGGCGGGGCGCGCGCGGCCGGCGGCAGCAGGGTGGGTGGGGGGAGGAACCCTGGTCGCTTTGCTTTGGTCCTTGCACTGGTCACCTCTATCTCGAGCTTCTTCGCTTGCATGTCCGCCTCCATCTCTAGCTTCTTTGCATGTATGTCGGCCTCCATCTCGAGCTTTTTCTTTTGTATCTCGACGTAGGCCTTTATTTGCTCCTCTTTCTCTTGTCGACGATTTTCCTCCCTTGTCTCCTTTTGGGTCATCGTGCCTTGCAAAATTTCTTGCAAGGCAAATGTCGACCTAAACAGACGCATGGGACAGAATGTGCCGACGCGTTCGAGTTGCCACAAGAACATCTAAAAAAATGATGGGGGGGGGGGGGATTCTTTTTTAACACAGTCTGCCTATATTGTGTCAAAAATAAAATCCCTCATTTTTTAGATGCTCTTACTCCGATTTGCGGTGTTTCCACGGCCATAGTGAAACATGGGGACTAAATTAGTAAAACATGAATCATATCAAACAAAGACAGTGGCAAAATGATACAAATTTCTGCATACAGAAATCACAGATTATTGATCTAGTTGTTGGACAAGTTTATATCTTGAAATGCTATATCTTGAAATGCATGAGTAGTTTGTGTAAACCTGTGAACTGTTAGTCTGAGTAAATGGGGACAAAACAACTTAGGTGTAGAAGAAACAAAAAATATAATACTCCCTTCAATCCATATTAGTTGTCGCTATCCATATTAGTTGTCGCTCAGACGAATATATCTACTTATTTATGTAATTTAAAATCATGAAACGGTGGCGCTGGTGTTTATAAAGAACGTCCTACTATTTAGGAAACACAACACATAGCTTGGAGTACATTTTGGATGCCCATTACCAGGACAAGAGAAAATAGAAAGATACCCCAACTGATCACAACATACCAGGAAACGCACTGTATGCCACCAACCATTTCATGGCTTATGGGACCAACAAAGTAGCATGATCTGTTCCGAATAGAGCCTTCTCACAAATATACAAAGCTCACACTGTGCCCACGATTGAACCATTACAGGAGAGTTCAGCAATCTTCTCTCAACTACACTCCTAATAATACCAATCGTACATGACCCAAATCACAGTGCCCAGCTGAGCTGAGAACCAAGACAAGAGCAAAAAGACCAAACACCACTTGCTCTGCAAACCCTACAATCTATCACCAACACTAACATGATCTGATGGGTGATGATGATGATGTTTGACAGAACAGATGGCCACCTTTTCTTCCTTTCTACATCTCCTCTTTTATGTGGCAGGGTGACCTGGATGAAGAGGCTCACCTCCTCTCCCCTTGTTAACTCCATGTAGGATAAACATTTTTATTCACCGCCGGTATCTCCTCTGTCTTGCCTTCTCTCCAGTCTATTCTATCTATGCATGTTTTTCGTATATACACCACAAATTATATATGTATCACAAGGCTAACTGACGGTCTCCATGCGCCTAAGCCAGATTAACAATTGCTGTTGTCTCCAACAAGTTATGTCCAAATGCAAGCACCTGAACAAAAACATATAAGATTCTCACTAGAATAATGGTGACGACACTTCAATATCCAAATGATGCTATGATTTTCAAATTTTCTTCTTCCAGAAGTCAAGCACTTGTGGCAAATGTTGTTTGGCAGTTTATAGTAACTAGGTTACCAAGCTATGAACATGGCCTTATGTTTCAAAAGAGGGGAGGGATTACATACCTGATGTTCAGCTATCCATCTTCAATGCCCCTTACTCCTTGTCTCCACAGCCGAACCATCCTTGAGTGCTTCTCGAGCTTCGTTTTCTTTTCCTAATGAAAATAGGGCCGCAGCCTGAAGATAAAATGTAGTTGGCCATGTAGGAAATATCGCCAGAGCCTGCACTGCATCATCCAGAGCTTCTTGTGGCATGTCATTCATGAGATACGACAAGCAACGCCTCGCATAAATTGTTGGTGAAACCATGGTACCAACATCAATGAACTGCATGGCAATTAAGAAAGATAATCAGAAATGAACTCCAGGAACAAGGATTTGTGATCAAATACAAACAGCTTAAAGCTACATTTTTCCAAAAGAAAGATACATGGCCAAGCAATTTAGTCGTGGTTGTTGCAAAAGATGGACCACACCAAATTCAAGCCATATTATAAAAATCATACATGGTGTCATGGATTAAGTATGACCCAATGATAACAAATGACAACTTAAGAGAAACCAAATAAGCAAATGAGGGACAACCTGAGAGTAGCAATCAATGGCCATGCTAAAATCCTTTTGTCGAAATGCAGTGTCGCCCTTCTTCTTTGAATCAATTGTAGCTTGCATTTGATTAGTCCACATCTGAAATGAGAGCTGCAACCGAGAAGAAACAAGTTAGGTGAAATGCACCTAACAGAAATATTAAAAATCCACTAAACCCTAATACATTGTTATTCATTTATTTAACACCCAGATAATTTTTCTTTCTTTAGTAAAAAATATAAAGCTCTACCATTGAACTGGACGACTCCTTTGATGATACCAGCAGGCGTTTTGTGCGCCGAATCCAGAGTCTGAGGTCAAGGAGGCTTTAAAAGGATGAAAGGAAGCGAGGCGGTGGGCCCTGATTGTATCCCCATTGAGGTATGGTGAGGCCTCGGGGACATAGCGATAGTATGGCTAACCAAGCTTTTCAGCCTCATTTTTCGGGCAAACAAGATGCCAGAAGAATGGAGACGGAGTATATTAGTACCAATCTTCAAGAACAAGGGGGATGTTCAGAGTTGTACTAATTACCATGGAATTAAGCTAATGAGCCATACAATGAAGCTATGGGAGAGTGTCATTGAGCACCGCTTAAGAAGAATGACACGCGTGACCAAAAATCAGTTTGGTTTCATGCCTGGGAGGTCGACCATGGAAGCCATTTTCTTTGTACGACAACTTATGGAGAGATACAGGGAGCAAAAGAAGGACCTGCATATGGTGTTCATTGACTTGGAGAAGGCCTATGATACGATACCGCGGAATGTCATGTGGTGGGCCTTGGAGAAACACAAAGTCCCAGCAAAGTACATTGCCCTCATCAAGGACATGTACGATAATGTTGTGACAAGTGTTCGAACAAGTGATGGCGACACTGATGACTTCCCGATTAAAATAGGACTACACCAGGGGTCTGTATGCTCTTTGCGGATGATGTGGTGCTACTCGACGATAGTCGGATGGGGGTCAATAGGAAGTTAAAGCTATCGAGACAAACCTTGTAATCTAAAGGTTTAAGGCTTAGTAGAACTAAAACTGAGTACAAGAGGTGCGGTTTCAATACTACTAGGCACGAGGAAAAGGAGGAGGTTAGCCTTGATGGGCAGGTGGTGCCTTAGAAGGATACCTTTCCGATATTTGGGGTCAATACTGCAGAAGGATTGGGATATTGACGAAGATGTGAACCATTGAATCAAAGTCGGATGGATGAAGTGGCGCCAAGCTTCTGTCATTCTCTGTGACAAGAGAGTGCCACAAAAGCTAAAAGGCAAGTTCTATAGGACCGCGATTCGACCCGCAATGTTGTATGGCGTTGAGTGTTGGCCGACTAAAAGGCGACATGTTCAACAGTTAGGTGTGGCAGAGATGCGCATGTTGAGATGGACGTGTGGCCACACAAGGAAGGGCCGGGTCCAGAATGATGATATACAAGATAGAGTTGGGGTAGCACCGATTGAAGAGAAGCTTGTCCAACATCGTCAGAGATGGTTTGGGCATATTCAGCGCATGCCTCCAGAAGCTCCAGTGTGTAGCGGACGGCTGAAGTGTGTTGATAGCCTGATAATGTCAAGAGAGGTCGGGGTAGACCGAACTTGACATGGGAGGAGTTTGTAAAGAGAGATTTGAAAGACCGGAGTATCACCAAAGAACTAGCCATGAACAGACCCACCCAGGTTCAAGGCATGGTACTTGCAATTTGGGTTTGTTGCACCAATTATACTGTAGGGGGTTCCTTTACAATCTTTCTGTCAAAAAAAAACTAGCCATGAACAGGGGTGCGTGGAAACTTGCTATCCATGTGCCAGAACCATGAGTTGGCCGTGAGATCTTATGGGTTTCACCTCTAACATACCCCAACTTGTTTGGGACTAAAGGCTTTTTTGTTGTTGTTGCAAAAAATATAAAGCATGCACATGGAGTTTTACCTTTAAGTACACATCAAGTAGACAGTGAATCAAAGGGGGGGAAAATACTTGCCTCATTTGCTGTTCCCTCGTCATCTTTATAGCCAGCGGTTTCTAGATGTTCATGTATTGCAGTAAGATCCTTTCTGGAGCAAGCTTCAGCAAGAGGAGAAAGATGAATTGATTGAAGAGTAAATGCACCACCACGGGGCTTATCCATCAGATCATAAGATTGGGACTGCAAAACGTATCAATAGTATCACAACCTTGAGTTCAAAACAATTAAGTACACAATCAAGGAACATGGGCATGCTTTTATTCTATACTGGAGATGCATGACAAGATATATATATTCACCTCAACGTCCTTCTGAAGAGAAGCCAGTGCAAGAACCAAAGATCTTACATTAGGCCGCTCTCGTGGTTCATAATGCAGGCACCTTGAAGCTAAACGCATCAGGTCTGTTCCTTCCTCGTTCGAAAATTGGCCCTCTAAACAGGAGTCTATGAGCATACTGAAGTTTCGATCACGAATCAGGTCAAGAGCCTGGACATATGGGCAGTAAATCAGTTTCGTTGCAACAAAACATTATTTTGATTGTTCTTCTTAAGTTTTACCCAGTTATTAAATATTTCCCACTCCATCCTACTGTCGCTTTTCTAGATTATATACAAGTAGAGGTGTGCATAGATGCAGTAAAGTTCAAAGTAAAATACTGGTTTGTTCATTTATCCCACATAGAACCATCATTAAAGCACCCTTCAACATGCTTTAAGTTCAAACTATGTCAAAGATGATGGTCATGACAGAACTACGACGAAAATGATCAAAGCAACATAGATATACTGATAAAGAAATCAAGGCAAGAAAATTTACATGGCTAGGAGGAATATGCTTCCCACTAAGAACATCCAACAACAATGTGCCAAAGCTGTATATGACACTTTCCGGAGTTATTGTTCCTGCAGGTAAAACTGAAGTGTTAGAGCCAAACCATAGCTTTAAAAGCTCAATGACAAATGGATCCTCACGTGTGCACTAGGCCAAGGCAATACAAATTAGAAAAACGAAAACTCCATTTATTGCAACTAAAAAAATTCAATTCATAATGCCTCCCGCTAACTGCTATACCGAAAAAGGCTTTCGCCCCGCTTTATATATAAAGCAACGATCAACAGCACTCGGTACAAACACACGCCCCCACAACACACGAACACACACACCCAAGGCAGGATACATAGGCACTAAGCACAGCAACACCAGCCCTAGCACTACAAGAGCAGCCGGGGGCTACCGCCGTGAACACGCCACCGCGAAGAAGTGAAGCCGCATATGACGAACCGTGGGCTCTAAGGCGGCGCCTTCAGGAAGGATACGACACCGGAGCACCGCCACTGCCCGATCCGAAGATCAGAGTTTCCCCTGGAGCAACACGACGGGCAATGAGAGCCGCGACGACGCCTTCAAGAAGGGAACGAGCTTCGCCGCCGCCGGTCCGTCTGAAGATAGAGCGGGTTTTCACCCTGGCCACACTCACCGCCACACCCCGGCTACCATGCCGCCCACACGGCCGTGGCATCCGGGCAGCACCGAGCCACGGGCTCTGCCCATGAGCACCGCAGAACCACCACCAGGGCCGCCGCTCCGGCATCCAAGACCTTGACACCATCTCACCGGAGACCCGCCGCTACCCCAACCAAAGAAACGAGTGGAAAGGACCCGCCTTTCGCACCCCTGGGCAGCCCCCAGTGCCGAGACCCAAAAGACCGGCCAAACCTGGCCTCATCGGCCCGTCCTGCGGCATCGGGCGCAAGACGAGCTCGGTCCTGCCGCCGGCACGAGACACGCATGGTCCTGACGCCGAGCGCGAGACGGGCTTGGTCCTGCTACCGGGCGCGAGACGAGGTCAGTCCTGCTGCCGGGTGCGGGACGAGTGATGAACCACAACCGGGGGAAGGCCACCCTTTCGACGAAGATAGTGGCCGGACGACGAGGTGAAGGATCGAAGGTCGAAACAGGCCGCCTACAGACGAGCAGACTCCGGAGATCCAGCCGCCACTGAAGCCGGCTCGGCGTATGGTAGCCACCACCCAGAGGACCAAGCCACCTCGTCGCCGCCGTCCACAGCCAAAAGAGCAGCCACGCCGGGCCGATGCCTTAACCCGCGCCGCCCGCGGAAAACACCAAATCCGGCCGGCACTCACCGCCACCAAGCCGCTGAAGCGCCGCCTTGCACGCCCCACCATGCCAGGAGCCAGCCCAAACAAGGTGGCCGCCGTCCCCTAGCCTGCGCCGCCACAGCCCTCGTCGCCAACCGCCCAGATCTGATGGAGCCGTCGTCGCAGCTAGCCGCCCCGCCTCACCAAGTGCCGGCGCGCCCCACTAGAAATTCCACGCAGCCACCGCCGCTTCGACGTACAGCCGCACCCACAACACGGCCGGTCGCGTCGCCGCCCCACGCGAGCGCTGCACTCCTCACCAGCAGGCCGCGTCCCGCGCCTTAGAGCACCAGGGGAGGAGGGAAGAAGGCCCCGCCGCCACTGGCGCCAGCCAGGCTTCGCCCGGCGGCACCGTCAGGCGGCGGCGAGGAGGGAAGGAGGTGTTGGCGGGCAGCGGCTAGGGTTTCACCCTGCCGCCCGCGAGAGCGGCTCGGGCAAACAGGGGAAAGTTTTCGAAGGCAGTATCATTCTGGGATGTCAAACAATTTGACTGGTAACATCCCAAAAAACGCTAACTGCTATATGCATCTTCGTAAATCATCAACCC